>NC_064641.1:731605653-731908683 GCF_023864345.2 Schistocerca serialis cubense
GGTTTACTAACAGAGCGATGAGAAATTTAAGAAACTGAAACAATTTATTGAGTATACAGAACATTTCTTTACAACGTTTGTAATAGAAACCGCGACCAGTCACAAGTATCACTTAATAAATTGAGGTTTATTTGGATCAAACCATGATCCGGTTCGGATTTTTTTACAAATCCATCATCAGATGATTGCTACTCGTGTGTGCTGCTATTAAACAGAGACTGGTGTGGTGTGAGATGTTTTTCAATGAATTGAAGAGCACTCGCATAGCGCACGTTCACAAATGTTTTAATTTCAAAATCCATAACAATAACAGAGGGTGATTTCGTCACACAGAAGCATGCAGCACATAATTTTTCACCACGTTTCACGCCTTGATAACTGTTATAATCTTTTAATAAATACTTTGATAGAGGGTAGAAGAAATAAAGCTGTCATAAACTTTACCAAATAGTAAACAAAAAAATTCTGTCTATCCTAGAGCAGCAAACCGATAAGGAATACAAAGAGAGGCCTCAGAAAGAAAACAACGAAACTTGTAACGTAAAAAGTCCGAAACCGGTCATGGTTTGATCCAGATAAACCTTGTTAAATCTGTAACGTCACCTTAGAAAAATTATAAATGACTGTGCTTAAACTGACACACAATATTTTTAGCGAAACGCAATCTGACTTTTAATAATCCCTACAAAAGAATGGCCCTGGCTAACAATAACCTATACCTTTCATGAATCACTTACCTCAGAAAAATCTTCGTTACTCAAACTACTGCAATACAGCGAGCGCCAATATTGGCGTCTGATGGACACACGTCCAGATCATCCGCTCTCAAAACTCCGCCATCTCTCTCCCCACATCCACCACTGCTGGCGGCTCACCTCCAACTGCGCAACGCTACGCGCTGTTAACAGCCAACTGCCCAACACTACAATAGCCAACAATAATGCAAACCAGCCACAGACTGCACACAGCACAGCCAGTGATTTTCATACAGAGCGCTACGTGGCGTTACCAATAAAAAAAACTCTACAGCCTACTTACAAACCATACTTGTGGCTGAGTTGCAGTTTCAATTATAAGCTTTCAGTATTGCAGCCAGGGTTCCCAACTACTCAATTTTCGATAAAATAGCATTAATTTATTTTTTCTGACATAATTGGGTTTCAACACTTGCTAACACCGACATAATGCGCGGCTCAATCCACCTTCAGACACTAGAGTGATGCAGCATTTCACAATACCTATTGTTTCAATACATAAACTACTATAAGTAAATATTATTACGAGTACGTTCTGGCTGTGAAACAATAGCTTAACCGGAGAATGAGCACACTACCCGTCGGCTTAAATGTGGAAAATGCCTTAAACGGCATTCACGTTTGTGATTACGTCACACTTCATGAAGCATTTACATCCTTCTGTTACTACACCTGGTTCGGCTCCTGAGATTCTGAAAGAGATGCCAGAAGATTCTTACCTTTCACTGCAAACTCGCATTTAAAATGGCCATATGTGAAGTATGTTAACGCAGATCATTAACTCAGTGATAGTTATTAAGATTTCAGGATTTTAGATTTTGTTAGAAAATAATACTGAGTGTGAACGTTTAAAGTAAAACAACCCATGCTCTAAAGGGCCGTCTTAACCAGTATCTCTCTGCCGAATGCGGAAAAAAGTCTCGGGGGGGAGAGGGAGCAATTATTACAGCCTTCCATCCACCAATAAGGAAGAATACAGCGCCATTGGAACTGTGCACGAACATATTTCACAAATGGATTGCTGATTAAGGATTCTAAGAACATTACCATGCCGTGCTGTCCCAATGAGAACCTCTCGATTCTTACTCTGAAGCGACCAAAACCAGAACACCTGACGTTGAATACCACCAACTGTTGCGACTGCTGTATCACTTTGCAGTTCCGTTGTCCCTGTGCTATTTGTATGCGCCACTATTTGAGAAATTGTAGTGAAAATAACAAAAAATTTCTGTATTCCTCGTATTCGTATTCCAGAAATTGTAGTGAAAATAACAAAAAAATCTCTATGTTTCCTATTATTCGTCGTTCGTAAGACTTGGATTTGCATGACAACTCCTGACTGTTTGGTATCATTCCATCGCTTATACGCTGTGAAGAGTCAACTAAATAATATTTATGTATGTGTTTCTTTCACGTGGCTACATTAGGACTTTCAGGCTCTTCTACATCTAACCAGATATCCTCAGTAAATTAACGTTACATTATGGATAGCACGTGACAAGTACATAATAATAATAATAATAACTACTGGAAATAAAATTTATAAAGATGTACACCAACATGATCTACAGAGCCGAACTGAAAAACTGTCATAAAGAATAACATGGCTGTAAAGAAATATGATCCCCAACACAAAAACGCTGACGAATCCCAAACAACACCGGTGAAATCAAAGTGCAGCGTTGATAGATTACTGAAAGCCACAGGACTGGATACGGAGATCCCAAATTAATACAATTCCTTATGTATAGCGTGGAACGACAGCATAGTACGCTATGCGTAAATAACACTGCTCAAAACCATTTTGCACGTGATATATATCAATTCACAAATATTTTTGCTTCTAAAATCAATATTTACCCTTTTGAAATGCGGTATCATCTACGTTTTTGAAAAATTTAAATTTACGTGTTATTTTTCTGCATTTTCAGTCGACTTTGTTATTGTATTTCTTTATATACTCAAAATATAAAAAATGTCACTCTAAAGTTACTTTATTCTTTCTGCAGTGCAGAGTATTAGGTGTAAAAATACCACTAGACGTCAGGTGAGTTTCATCAGCCACGTTTTTTTACCAGCGCGTTTCGAGGTGGTGATATCAGTCTGAATTGAAACCCGAGCTTCTAAACGTCTCCATTCCGAGAACTAAAATAGCTTTTCATTTTTCTTTTGTGTAGCAGATTTATGTTGTGCCATTCGGTTTTTACTTAATCCGTTTTATGTAGTTTTCTTATGCTCTTTCATTGTCATGTTCATGGTGCTATTTGAGCAAAAGATGAAAAGAAAATTTTGTTTCTATAGTAACTGAACTGTCGGAAAACTACAAAAAAAAGGAGCGAAGAATGTCGCTAATAACACACTTTTACATTCGCACTTTGACTTTTTCCCGCAAATCCTGTGTGCTTTTAACAATGAAAAGGGTAAGTGTCTCCAGTAAGGCATTCTTACCTCGGAATATCGCTGTCACAGACGCTGGAAAACCTTCAATGCTCGGCAGTTATTGTTGGTTTTTGTTAACAGAGGTCGATGAGACATCCTACAAAATGAAAGCTTCCTCATCCCGTTTCTTCAAATAAATTGACATACAGCTTTGAGATACATTAATATTTCTCACTATGATTAGTATTTCGAGGGCATATGTCGTTTTTTGTATGAATGTTTAGATACTGCTTCTTCAAATCGAACTGGGCAGGTTTCAGAAAATGTGCATAGTTGAAAAAAAAGACAAGTTGCTATTTTTTTATTTTTAATATTCTGCAACTATTTTCAACCCTGAGATCATCATCCTGCAGAGTAAAATTTTATTATAAAAACGCAATTTCATATTCAGTTAACTCATCACGCTCTTACTTTTAAAATTTTCATGGTGAAGAGCACATGTCTATAAATTTAAAATATAATCCATGTCCACTGCGCCTACTTGTGGCCCTAGAAATACAAGTACGCTACACAAGTGAACCAGGTGTTCACACACTGACAACTATTACATTTCATATTCTGTCCCAATGTGTCTTGCATATGCCATGACATCATCCAGTCTGGAAGTTTTGACCCTATTCTAGATACTATGTTTTTAATGTAACACAGTCTAATGTTTATAACGCATTTCACTAAAGTCTACTACATAGTACAATTACTATACAGTTTTTAATTGATTTTGCGTCATTCATCTTGCTTTTTGATTGATTTTAGTCATTATTTATAGGACATGTCGTAAAGATTCATTGCCTCCCAATAATGTTTTTTGTTTTATTAAATAGTTTTATAGAATATTTAATTAGTGTTATTTACTAATTGATTGACTTGTTATAATAAGTCACTTTTACCTCATGTATATTAAAACTATAATACAATATGGAGTGAATATACTGAACGTGTAGGTACTGAACATGTAGGTTGAAGTACTACTTACGACACACACTCACAGTTCGAGACATCATGTGTGGCCTGCAAATAGACCGAGTGTAGAGCTCTAACTCAGTTGTGTTCCAGATTTGATGATGGTGTGCCATATACTAGGCACCTTGTGAATGAATGTGTAATGTAGTTGTTGTTGATTTGTAACACCTTGTTTATTTGTATATCATATTTGTATTTATAGGGCCACATACATGCACAGTGATAAATAATCGTTGAACCCAAGTTATAGACATGAGGTTTTCAAAAGGAAAAATTTTAAACATAAGGGCTTAATATGTTATCTGAATATCGCATTGCATTTTCTTAATTGTATGCTCACATAAGGTATTGTGTCCAGGTCCTGCCATATGATGACCTCAAGTTTGAAACTATTCACAGAATAATAAAAAAAATTTTTAGCAGCTTATTATGGTGGTTTCTTTACAACAAAATAACTTTTATGTAAGTGTCCGAACAATTTTCGTGTTATGTGTATGACATACTGAGTTCATTAAAGTTCACCACATACTGGTAATAAAACTGATACATTTTTGTTGTTATTTTCTAACCTGGAAATGTGACATGATAGCGAGAATCTGGTTGCACCTTTGAATTCATCATCTCGAAATGGAGTAAATTCACACACTTAGAAACGAATCGCAGAAAAATAAGTTTCATCTTGTTGACCAGTAAACTGGACAACAACATTTACAGACGCGGATGCTGCAGATGAAAAAAGGAAATATTTTAAGATGATTATTTGTCTCCACTTTTGTTTTTCATTTATCTAACACCTCCAGCCGACTAAACAGACACTCTTTCGATTATAGCTCCACGAAAACAAGAAATAAATTAGTCATTTTTTACATAAACGAACTGAAATTATTTGCAAGAAATTACAAAACTTCTAAATTGGATATTGCTAAAAGATTTGTAATGACTTTTGCATGCAGCCTCGTACTAATAACGTAGACAGTAAGCGTTGTTAGAAGGAGACTTTCGAAAGCAGAGTACATCACTTGCGTGAACGTACTAGTATTAGAAACCTAGTAACTTGATATGGAGGAAAATAATGAAACTGTAAAATAGGCAGCGAAGAAAATGACTCTTCAAAAATACTGTAGAAAGGGAAAATTGCTGCCAAGATCCGAACTTGATGTTACTGATCCATAATTGAAATTTATTCAAATATTTGTGATACACCATATATGCAGGATGTAAAAGAAACTACGCATGAAAAATTTCAGTGTGTTTAGAGGATATGAAAAATACTTTTTTAAGTTAAAAAAGTTCACAAATGCACCATTTACCCACTAGGGGTCCAACGTTTAGACGCTAGTAATGTTCAGGGACGGTGTTCAAATTTCCGTGTGGCGAATATTGTTTTAGAGATATTCCTGACCTATGGATTTCTTGTTGCGGGGGGAGATGAAGCGTTTGGTGCACGAGACAGAAGAGCAGGTTGGTGTTTGGCTGAAGCTGTAGCCGTTACCCGTGGAACACTGGTTGTTTTCAGCGTGCTATACAATCACTATTACATAGATGCCAATTGTGCATTATGTTGATTGACGACATTTTTAGTAACATGTCTACAACAATACTCATGATACGGCAGTTCGAACAATGCCTCTGAAGTCATAGTGTCAAAAATTTCGTGAGGCCCTAGCAGGGAAAGGAGCACCTTGACATGTTTGGTACGTAAAAAGAGTTTTTTATAGCCTCTGAACACACTAAGGTTTTGTAAGCGTATTTTTTTATAACTTATCTACATTGCGAGACGTTCAGACCTGATGTCATATCTCCCTTCTCTGTGTCCATGGTTTAAGATCTTCCCAATCGCTCTCTTGGATGTTCCTCAAGTCCGCAGCTTCTTTATTCATCTGTTATCATCCATTCCTGCTGAATGGCAGTATCATACTAACATCTTCCTCTCAATAGCTTATACATGTTCCCTTCCGCTTCCATCAGTTTTAGGGTTCCGCACTTCAACCTATAAAAACTGAACCCTTACGAGATCAGCTTTGTTATCCGATTGCCTATCTGTCCGATTATTAAAGAACCTTCTCCTTAGGATAGCGTACACGTATCAAGTTCACATTTATGTCACATATCAGTCCTTCACCGGTGTAAAAATTTTAAGCTTCTAATTTAATTTAGTCAAAAGATATGATCATTTAAGTTATTTATTTTGGTACTCGAGAACTCATTCATCCAAACCTATAACCTTCCTATTGACCCAGAATCATGAAATTTGACAAGAAGATAAAACTTCAAAGAAAAAAAATCCGAAAATTGTTAATTTGGACTTATTCAACACGGAAATATATTTTTGGTAAATTTTTTTAGCCTACTGTCTGTTTATCTGTCCTTCTGTTAAGACACTTTTTATCTGGAACAGTTTGGCGTACCAAGTTCGAATTTATGTCACATTTCTTGGCGGCTAAAGATTTTAAGCTTCTAAGTCAATGGACTCAAAAGATACGCCATTTATGTCAAATGTTTTGATACTCGAAAACTCCCCCCATCCACGCATATAGGACACTTCCCTTTGACTTGGAATCATGAAATTCGGCAAAAAGCTAGGTTCCAAAGTACAAAGAGAAACATCCGAAACTGTTAGTCTGCAATTACACTACTCGTCATTAAAATTACTACACCAACAAGAAATGCAGATGATAAACGGGTATTCATTGGACAAATGTATTATACTAGAACTGACATGTGATTATTTTTTCACGCAATTTGGGTGCTTAGATCCTGAGAAATCAGTACCCAGAACAACCACCTCTGGCCGTCATAACGGCCTTGATACGCTTGGGCATTGAGTCAAATAGAGCTTCGATGGCGTGTACAGGTACAGCTGCCCATGCAGCATCACCACGATACCACAGTTCATCAAGAGTAGTGACTGGCGTGTTGTGACGAGCCAGTTGTTCGGCCACCATTGACCAGACGTTTTCAATTGGTGAGAGATATGGAGAATGTGCTGACCAGGGCAGCAGTCCAACATTTTCTGTATCCAGAAAGACCTGTACAGGACCTGCAACATGCGGTTGTGCATTATCCTGCTGAAATGTAGGGTTTCGCAGGGATCGAATGAAGGGTAGAGCCACGGGTCGTACCACATCTGAAGTGTAACGTCCACTGTTCGAAGTGCCGTCAACGCGGACGAGAAGTGACCGAGACGTGTAACCAATGGCACCCCATACCATCACGCCCAGTGATGCGCCAGTATGGCGATGACGAATACACGCTTCCAATATGCGTTCACCGTGATGTCGCCGAACACGGACATGACCATCATGATGCTGTAAACAGAACCTGGATTCATCCGAAAAAAATGACGTTTTGCCATTCGTGCACCCAAATTCGTCGTTGAGTACACCATCGCAGGCGCTCCTGTCTGTGATGCAGCGTCAAGGGTAACCGCAGCCATGGTCGCCGAGCTGATAGTCCATGCTGATGCAAACATCGTCGAACTGTTCGTGCAGATGGTTGTTGTCTTGCAAACGTCCCCATCTCTAGACTCAGGGATTGAGACGTGGCTGTACTATCCGTTACAGCCATGCGCATGAGATGCCTGTCATCTCGACTGCTAGTGATACGAGGCCGTTGGGATCCAGCACGGCGTTCCGTATTACCATCCTGAACCCACCGATTCCATATTCTGCTAACAGTCATTGGATCTCGACAAATGCGAGCAGTCGCGATACGATAAATTGCAATCGCGATAGGCTACAATTCGACCTTTATCAAAGTCGGAGAAGTTATGGTACGCATTTCTCCTCCTTACACGAGGCATCACAACAACGTTTCACCAGGCAACGTCGGTCAACTGCTGTTTGTGTATGAGAAATCGGTTGGAAACTTTCCCCATGTCAGCACGTTGTAGGTGTCGCCACCGGCGCCAACCTTGTGTGCATGCTCCGAAAAACTAATCATTTGCATATCACAGCATCTTCTTCCTGTCGGTTAAATTTCGCGTCTGTGGCACGTCATCTTCGTGGTGTAGCAATTTTAATGGCCAGTAGTGTATATCACACGAATAAAAAATATTTCGTTTGTCATTTGTTATCCAGACTTGATATTAAAACATTCTCGAAAGTCTTGGAATCCCTGGGACTGATAACTTTCCAGTATCAATGTCAATAACAGGCAAAATTCGTCTATATCCTCAATTCCCGGACTAGATGGACCGTCTATATACATAATAATGTTAGTACGGAAACCTCAGTAGGCGAGTCGTACTCGCACCTGGGCAATTTTTTCCGATTACTTCACTTATGACGTGGTCAAATCTTGAGACCCCAATACTTCGTTTCCAGTAATCAATTTCGATGGCTGGTAGTTAATCTTCTCTCTCTCTCTCTCTCTCTCTCCCTCTCTCCCTCTCTCATTTCCCAGACTTTTGACCTACGTACACATACGCTTTGTATTAATGTGTTTAATGTCATTTTTTCGTTTTGTTTGTGATCATATTACTCGAATGGATAGAGTTTAATTGCCGAATAACACGTTTCCCACATCCAATCGTATTTTTAATACCTCCCACACCTTTTCCATTCACATGAATTTAAAATACGACTATCATTTAATACTAAAATTCCTAGCATCTAAATCATGTTGTACATCTACATCCATACTCCGCAAGCCACCTGACGGTGTATGGCGGAGGGTACCCTGAGTACCTCTATCGGTTCTCCCTTCTATTCCAGTCTCGTATTGTTCGTGGAAAGAAAGATTGTCGATATGCCTCTGTGTGGGCTCTAATCTCTCTGATTTTATCCTCATGGTCTCTTCGTGAGATATACGTAGGAGGGAGCAATATACTGCTTGACTCCTCGGTGAAGGTATGTTCTCGAAACTTTAACAAAAGCCCGTACCGAGCTACTCAGCGTCTCTCCTGCAAAGTCTTCCACTGAAGTTTATCTATCATCTCCGTAAAGCTTTCGCGATTACTAAATAATGCTGCAACGAAACGCGCTGCTCTCCGTTGGATCTTCTCTATTTCTTCTATCAACCCTGTCTGGTACGGATCCAACACCGGTGAGCAGTATTCAAACAGTTGGCGAACAAGTGTACTGTAACCTACTTCCTTTGTTTTCGGATTGCATTTCCTTAGGATTCTTCCAACGAATCTCAGTCTGGCATCTGCTTTACCGACGATTAATTTTATATGGTCAGTCCATTTTAAATCACTCCTAATGCGTACTCCCAGATAATTTATGGAATTAACTGCTTCCAGTTGCTGACCTGCTATACTGTAGCTAAATGATAAAGGATCTTTCTTTCTATGTATTCGCAGCACATTACACTTGTCTACATTGAGATTCAATTGCCATTCCCTGCACCATGTGAAAATTCGTTGCAGATCCTCCCTGCATTTTAGTACAATTTTCCATTGTTACAACCTCTCGATATACTACAGCATCATCCGCAAGAAGCCTCAGTCAACTTCCGATGTCATACACAAGATCATTTATGTATATTGTGAATAGCAACGGTCCTACGACACTCCCCTGCGGCACACCTGAAATCATTCTTACTTCGGAAGGCTTCTCTCCATAGAGAACGACATGCTGCGTTCTGTTATCTAGGAACTCTTCAATCCAATCACACAATTGCTCTGACAGTCTATATGCTCTTACTTTGTTCATCAAACGACTGTGGGGAACTGTATCAAACGCCTTGCGGAAGTCAAGAAACACGGCATCTACCTGGGAACCCGTGGCTATGGCCCTCTGAGTCTTGTGGACGAATAGCGTGAGCTGAGTTTCACACGATCGTCTTTTTCGAAACCCATGCTGATTCCTGCAGAGTAGATTTCTAGTCTCCAGAAAAGTCATTATACTCTAACATAATATGTGTTCTACAAGTGATCGACGTAAGAGATACAGGTCTCTAGTTCTTCACCGTCCCTTTTTGAAAACGGGGATGACCTGTCCCCTTTTCCAATCATTTGGAACGCTACGCTCTTCTAGAGACCTACGGTACACCGCTGCAAGAAGGGGGGGCAGGTTCCTTCGCGTACTCTGTGTACAATCGAACTGGTAGCCTATCAGGTCCAGCGGCCTTTCCTGTTTTGAGCGATTTTAATTGTTTCTCTATCCCTCTGTCATCTATTTCGATACCTACCATTTTGTCATCTGTGCGACAATCTAGAGAAGGAACTACAGTGCAGTCTTCATCTGTGAAACAGCTTTGGAAAAAGACATTTAGTATTTCGGCCTTTAGTCTGTCGTCCTCTGTTTCAGTACCATTTTGGTCTCTGAGTGTCTGGACATTTTGTTTTGATCCACCTACCGCTTTGACATAAGACCAAAATTTCTTAGGATTTTCTGCCAAGTCAGTACATAGAACTTTACTTTCGAATTCATTGAACGCCTCTCGCATAGCCCTCCTCACACTACATTTCGCTTCGTGTAATTTTTGTTTGTCTGCAAGGCTTTGGCTATGTTTATGTTTGGTGTGAAGTTCCCCTTGCTTCCGCAGCCGTTTTCTAACTCGGTTGTTGTACCACGGTGGCTCTTTTCCATCTCTTACGATCTTGCTTGGCACATACTGATCTAATGCATATTGTACGATGGTTTTGAACTTTGTCCACTGATCCTCAACACTGTCTGTACTTGAGACAAAACATTAGTGTTGAGCCGTCAAGTACTTTGAAATCTGCTTTTTGTCACTTTTGCTAAACAGAAAAATCTTCCTACCTTTTTTAATATTTCTATTTACGGCTGAAATCATTGCTGCAGTGACCGCTTTATGATCGATGATTCCTGTTCTGCGTTAACTGTTTCAAATAGTTCGGGTCTGTGTTGTTCGTCACAACTACAACTCAGTTTTCTTCAAGTTTGTTTTGAAACCGTACTTGTCACATTCTTCAAACAGCTTTGTCAGCACGCAGCTGGAGTCGCCCTCATATTCGGTAACTATCATGTGGGTATCAGTGAATACGAGACAGTATAGGTTATCCAGTACCTCTGACTCCTCATAGGGTAACATTAATTTATGCGTACAGATCCTTCTGTGTAAAGGTATTCTCCGTATATTTTGCTGGTCGTAATTACAATTAACTTAGAAGTTGGTCATCTGCAAGTATACCATTTGTGCTAAGTTAGAACGGTCCTTCGCGTGTGAATATACCGGGTAAGAGAAGCGATTCTGGCCGTTAAAGAGGAAGTCAGCGTCTGGCAAACGGACGTAACTAAGCAGCCTGTCCAAAACTATCCAAGTTAGCACAGTTAGTTTGGCGATGAGAAGAAGATCCCTCTGCGCAATCGGACGGTTTCTTCGAAATCCAACCCCAACAGTTAGGGTTCTGCCCTACTGGGACCCGTGTTCTTCTGCCATCCAGAGATGTTTTTGCTGGCTGGCACTGTCAGTCTCCAGATTATCGTATTGTTCAGGCCCCACGATGAGACAAGTTAACTCAGTGATGCAGGCACCGGAAGAGTCGATAAAGATTTCCAGTTAATCAGAGGAAAAGTTAATGATCGTGTTACTCGCTAACTGCGACAGTCAGATCATTTGGAATTATTAGGGAAACCGATAACTACGATCGCATCAGACCGCCAGCGCCTCCGTGCTGCCAATAAGATAATCTATCATTAGGCGGTGCCTCCGACGCTCGCTCTCGGTTACCTGCTTTGTTTCTTCGTTTTTTACAAATCTTCTGATTCCTACATGTGCGGTATTTCTTGATTGATCGAGTACTTTTTCCTGGTCCAGTGACAACTATCTCGTATCCAAACACTTTTGTCACTTATTCCAGTACCTTTTTACCTCGTGCAATCTTATGAACGTCAATATTAATGTCTTTGTGGCTCATTATCAAAATATACCTATTCAAGTATGTAGGGATTCTTATTTAAATATTTTACTTCTTCCAGTCTAGGTAATAAGCTCTGGCAAAAAGAAAATTCTGTGGTAAATAAATATAATTATCCGCGTGTATACTGCATTACATGAAGTTATTACCCTAAGAAATATACAGAGGAGTCCAAAACAATGTATTCACTGTTTAAAGGTCCATAACTGGCAAACTAATTGACGGAGTTGTCTCATCTTTGGTAGTGTAATAGTTTGTAGTTCCGGCAATCGCCACACAAGCGTTGTATTGCGTGGTTTTGTTTTGTCAGATGACAGTCGCCAGACAGTCAGTGTTTTGTTCTTAGTTGCACCTAGTTACTCGAGTAAACATGGCTGGCGCAAGGCTTACATTCGATGAAAGGAAGTCAGTTTTGAAGTGGTATTTTAAGTACGAAAACATTAATGAGGTTCAACGGCAATGACGAAATGAGTATCAAACAGAGCCACCGACACGTTTAACGATTCGTCGCATTCGAGACAAATTTGAAGTCGAGGGGTGTGTTAAAGATGTACACAAACAACGATCTGGACGACATGTAACAGTAACAAGTCCAGCTAACTCCCGTCGTGTGTTACAACAATTCACTCACTCACCACAGAAGTCTGTGAGACAGTGTGCCTGTGAAACTGGGCCGGCCGCGGTGGTCTAGTGGTTCTAGGCGCTCAGTCCGGAACCGCGCGACTGCTACGGTCGCAGGTTCGAATCCTGCCTCGGGCATGGATGTGCGTGATGTCCTTAGGTTAGTAAGTTTTAAGTAGTTTTAAGTTCTAGGGGACTGATGACCACAGATGTTAAGTCCCATAGTGCTCAGAGCCATTTTTGTGAAACTGGAGTGAGTCGCTCAAGTGTTCGGCGAATTTTGAAGACAGCAGAGTGGAAGTGCTACATCCGACGATTGCTACACGCAATGAACGAGGACGACCCAGATCGTAGAATGGAGTACTGCGAGTGGTTTACTACCATGGTGCGCAACGATGAAGAGATCGCAGAGACGATTGTGTGGTCTGATGACGCACAGTTCAAACTCAATGGTACAGTAAATCGCCCCAATTGCATCTACTGGGCCGCCGAACATCCGAACGTCCATGTAGACAAAGCCGTGAATTTGCCAGGAGTAAATATGTGGTGTGGGTTGTCTTATTGGGGCTTGATTGGGCCATTCTTCTTTGACGGCACAGTTACCGCTGAGGTGTACCTTCAGAAGCTTCAGACATCCATTTTACCTGCCATCCGAGACTTGTATGGAGACGGAAGAGTTTACTTTCACCAAGATGGTGCCCCAGCCCACTACCAAAATCGTGTTAGCGCGTATCTTGGCGAAAACCTACCAGGAAGATGGATAGGCCGTAGAGGTGCTGTGGAGTATCCACCACGTTCCCCAGACCTAACTCCTCTGGACTTTTACCTGTGGGGAACTCTAAAGGACGTCGTTTATCGACAAAAGCCACGCACATTGGATGAACTTCGAGAATCCATCGTACATTCATGTGCAAATATCCAACTGAACACATTGCAGTCAACAGTTCGTTCTGCAGTTCGGCGGCATCGTTTGTGTGTGGATGTTAATGGTGACCATTTCGAACACCTACAGTGATATCTTTAAGCTGGACTTTAAGCTACATTTTCACCAAAAATGAGACAACTCCGTCAATTAGTTTGCAAATATTTAATTAAGCCCCCATGCACGTGGCGACCGCTGCTTCGGATCGTCCCTTGAAATTCTTCTGATTGTGAAAATAGTAGACTGTAGTATTGTTGTAGTAATTTGAGTTTAGTGATTGTAGTCTGTATTGAGTGTGTAGATTTGGTAATTGGCATTCTTCTAATGGTATTTTTCAAAAATTTTTTTTTTTTGTTTGTTTGTTGTCTTGTCTACGGGTTTGACAATTTAGTGCAATTATTTCAATTGTTCGATGAATCGTGTTTGAGGGAAACTTTTCATGTAAATGGTATTGTTGGAGATAAAGAGTCATTGTGTGTAATTTTCGAACAGTGACGAAATTTTTATGTTCTGTAAATGATTACGCGGTCAATGAAAAAGGCAAAAATGATGAATAGTGAGAATGACGAAATTGTTAACATGGCGAACTCGTCAACAGAGGAAAACAGTGTGATGAATAATGAGGTGGAAAACAATGTAATAAGTCGGGAAAATAGTCTGGAACCATTTCAAAATTTTTCTCAATCAGAAAATTCACAGAATCTGAGATTAACGACAGAAGATTCTGGAGTAGTATCGAACACAGATAGCCTTATGGCTATGCAGAAGGAAGCTAGTTTTGCGGGAAATGTTAGGGGCGAAAAGAATTCTGAACAATTTAATATGGAGCAGTTGATGAGTGCTATATTAAATTTGGGAACACGGTTAGACTCACTGGGATCACAATTACGATCTGAATTAAAAACAGACAGGGGAACAATAGAACAGTTTAGATCTGAATTAAAAACTGATATGGTAACAATGGAAACACGGTTGGACTCACAAATAGGAACAATCAGAATTGAGATGGGAACACTGGAAACACGGTTAGACTCACGAATAGGGACATGTTTCAAAAATATGAAAGATGAATTAAAGAAAGAAATGAGAGAAGAAGTACAACCGATTTTGAATGCTCACAATAATAGATTAATTGCAGTAGAAATCAGACAAAAGGAACAGGATAGAGAACAGGAGGAAAGAGATAGTGTGATAGTACAGAAATTTTCAGAGTTAAATTTACAACGTGCAAAAGATAAGGAAGAAATATTTGAGAGAATCGAGGAATCCGTACCAAATGACAGAATAAATAACCTAACACAACAATACGAACAGTTAACTACCAAATGTGTTAATACTGAAACCCGAGTCGCGACACTTACGGAAGACGTAAATAAACAGAAAGAACAAATAGGTGATTTATCGGAAAGAGTTGAGGAGATTTCAGATAAACTGACAAGTCTTAGTTTAAGTGGGGACAGAGATTCGGATGATACAGCTCCATTACCATTTGCAGAAACCGAAGAGTATCAGAACATAAATAAGCATGTTGAAAATCAGGGAAAATTTAATGAACGCGTGAAAAGGGAATTTGAGGTATTAAAAAAGCAAGTCAAACAAATCGAAGGAGAAATTGTAGGGAAAGACAGCAAAAGAAATTTGGAATCACAGATAGCAGAAGGGTTTGAAGAAAATAATTTGTTTCATTTACGGGATGCAATAAGAGAGCGCGAGGCGCGTGAATTTAACAATAATCGACATTTGGACTGGGACAGACGCGGTAGGTCATTGTCGCCACGAGGCGAAAACTTTGACTATAAACACTTTTTGACTGTTCGGAAATTTAAGATCTCTCGCAATTCTAAGAATGACATACATCCATGTTCATGGTTAGGTCAATTTGCGTACACACTTCCGCCAAAGTTGCCACTAAGTCACAAACTGGAAATTATGTGCGGCTATTAAAGTCCTCAGGGGATTCACTACTCTAAGTGAATATGTGCCGTAGCGAGCATAGGGCCCCGAGCTGTAGTGGTGCTATTTCTCTTTTAGTTTTCTGTACCGCTGCCTACTCTTTTACTATTCTTTGCATCTGTCAAACCAACTCTTCGACTATCAATCTATCTAGAGAGTAAGTAAACAATAACCGGATTTGACTAATTTACCCAAAAGTGACTTTGGAATTTACCGTTTGGACTTACTATATTTTCTGCAGCATTCATTCGTAGCTTAAACGAAATGTTACCTGTTTATCTTCGTGACAATATTACTTCATATGTTGACGATATTCTTATTGCTAAACATTCTTGGAGTGATCACAACAAAATTTTGGATTCATTGTTACGTATCTTTGCAAGAGTTGGCATTACAGTAAACTTGGAAAAATCTGAATTTGGTCGTTCTCAGGTGAAATTTCTCGGTCACATTATTTATACAGAAGAAATTTCAGAGAAATTAGACGCTATTCGTAACTATGCTGTTCCTACCACAAAACGTGACGTTCGTAGTTTCCTTGGTGTCTCTAATTTTCCTAGACGCTTTGTTAGTTTGGACGATTTGGCCACACCTCGTTTTTGCGATCTATCTGGAAAGTTCTTTTTAAACGAAAATCGGTCGACAACTCTGTTTGGTTAGTTTGTATTCCTGATGAGTGGGTTAATAAGCTGATTTGGTATACGCATTTCAGTTATGCACACTTTGGTCCCAGAAAATGCTTTCATAAATTACGAGAAAATTGTTATTTCAGTAATATGGAAAAACGTATTCGATCTGTTCCGGCCAAATGCAAATTATGTCAAAAGGCTAAGCCGCCAACAGTTTCTCACAGAGCACCGTTGTTTCCTATCATTCCAGCGAAATTAAAGGAGATGGCTGCAGTCGATTTGTTCGGTCCAGTGGTTCGATCTACTAATGGTTTTGCGTACATTTTCGTAGCAGTGGAGTTGACGTCAAAATATGTGTGTTTTACACCTTTACGGAAAGCAACAGCTCGTTCAGTATCTAACGCTTTTATCAAACATTTTCTTAAAGAAGTTGGTCATGTTGATAAGGTTATATCAGATAATGGATCACAGTTTCGTTCTAAAATTTGGCTTCGTACTCTACAGCGTCGTAAAATTAAACCAATTTTCATTTCACTTTTTCACCCCCAATCTAACGCTTCAGAGAGATGGATGAAGGAGATCAATAAATTGTGTCGACTTTATTGTCATCAGAATCACAGAACGTGGGATCAGTATCTTCATATTTTTCAAAACATTCTGAATGAACTCTCTAATGATTCAACTTCTTTACCGCCTATACTGGTATTAAAAAATAAAGCACCGACAAATCGCATATCTGAAATCGTTCCTTTTCCGCCTTCACGGAAACTGCGGCATTCTGAAGTTGTCAACCTGACTCTGCAAAATATTGCATCTGCGGCTGCTAGAAGAGAGAAATCAGCTAAGCGTCCTGGTCGTTCAAAAATCTTGTCAGTTGGTCAAAAAGTGTTAATTAAGTCCCACCGTTTGTCTCACAAAGGAAAAGGCTTGTGTCGCAAATTTTTTCTGCTTTATAACGGTCCATATAGAATTCGCAAAATAATTCATGATAACACTGTTGAAGTAGAAACTCTTAAATCACGACGCTCTAAAGGAATACATCATATATCTAACGTAAAAATTTTTGTGGAATGATATACTTTTGAAAAATTTTTGTGGAATGACATACTTTAGAGAAACTAACAGCTACATGTAAACATGCGGAGAGTACAAGGATACCGCGCCGTGTTTTGGCGGCGGCATATACTCAAAGCAACAGTCAAGTCTGCGCGGCACAAAGCAGTCGTTGACCGCGAACAATTGCTTCCTACGTCACGCGCCTACAGCTGATCGAGCGTTCAGTGCGAATGCACTGACAGCCGTAAACAAATGCACAGTTTAATTTCTCCGATTAAATTCAGTATAAAGCTATAATGACTTGATGAATTCTGTTATTAACATTCAGTATTTTTCAGGATACGGTTCTATAAAATATTTAAGAACTTCAGGTAAATTCTGTGTGTCTCCGACGTTAAGAGGACTTGCTATCGAGAAATTTTCAGGAAGAATGTAATTTCGAAGAAGAAACTAATAAACTAAAAAAAAAAGGTAACTATTAATTGAGTTCATTTTTCAGGTAACATATTTCCACTTAGGTACGTACTTTAGACGTAATTTGCTGCTCGCGATTACGTGATTCATACTTTGTGCTAATTTCATGTTCTATGAATTTACTTGTGAAGCGACGTGCTTGCGTACGTTAACTGATTTTGACAATGATTATTAATGAACTGGGTTGTAACTTGTGTATATTATGCATCGCTTGGCTGCTATGCTTTTTCACTGATGTCATATTTTTTTATTATGTGCCTGCTGTGCTTATTTATTTAAATTATAATTGTCACCTGATTAATTGTGCTGATGTGGTTAGGTATGTAAGTTATACTTTGTGATTTATCTGCTTGCGCCTTCATGTTTACTTATTAAGATGACATATGAACATTTATTTGCTTATGCTGATATGATGCTAATGACATGTTTACTGCTATGCGTATGGATTGCATATTTACACATTTCTGTTTTGTTGTCATAACTACTCTTTAATTTGGTGTATAGAAATGCTGATATACTGTGTACAAACATAGAGTTTAGGTCACGCTATTGGATTAATTATAGATTGTTCGCTTGGCAGAGCCTCGTTGTAAGGATTGTGTTGCATCCACTTGTTGACATTGTGTTCTCTACTGGTATATTTACTCGCTATTGCTTGTTTTGCTTACGCTCAGTGCCTTATATTTTTAAGATAAGAAAATGAACTGCTATAATTCGACGAACGACATTGGTACAAAGTAGTACTTAATGTGGATGAAAGATGAATGAGTGTGTTTTGTGTTTTTTCCTTTCCTAATCCTACCCACTTATCTCGTAAATATTATTTTATTTGTTTGTAGTGGCTTGCACTGACACCCATAAATATTATAGGTTTACTGATATTTGAGTATTTGTAATAGTTAATATGAAAATTATCTGACATCATTTGTGGTTTGTTATGATTTGTATGTTTAGTGTAAAAGCATTTGTATGTGCATTCAAACTATTGTTCATGCCTGAACTGTCTGATTAGTGAAGGTAAATATTATGGACTGTTACCTGCACTTTTCAACGTAATGTGTGACACTAGGAAATATTATAGGTTTACTGATATTTGAGTATTTGTAATAGTTAATATGACAATTATCTGACATCTTTTGTGTGTTTATTAGAATTTGTATGTTCAGTGTAAGAGCATTGTAAAAGCATTTGTATGTGTATTCAAACTATTGTTCATGCCTGAACTGTCTGATTAGTGATGGTAAATATTATGAACTGTTACCTGCACTTTTCAACGTAATGTGTGACACTTAGGAATGATTAATTTCTGCTGATGAACTGAGTGATCAGTGATAGTGAATATTATGGACCGTTACTTGTACTTTATCTACATGATTGGTGTCACTAGGACATGTTTAGTTTCTGCTGATGAACAGTGTGATTAGTGATAGTGAATATCATGGACTGCTCTCTGGACCTGCTCATCATTGCTAGTAGCAACTGATGGACTACTTGTATGGAAATGAAGTCACTTCTTGCTGTCGGCACCTACTCAACATTGCTGGGTGCAACTGATGGACTGCTTCTGCTGAAATGATGCCACTTGTTGGTGTCTGCACCTGCTCTCAACATTGCTGGGTGCAACTGATGAACTGTTTCTACTGAAATGAAGTCACTTGTTGCTGTCTGCACCTACTCAACATTGCTGGGTGCCTCTGATGGATTGCTTCTACTGAACTAATGTGACTTGTTGCTGGGTGTACCTGCTAAACTTTACTGGGTGCCACTGATGGACTGCTTCTACTGAAATGATGTCACATGTTGGTGTCTTTTTTTTTGTATAAACTAATCATTGAAAGCATTTTATGTGAACATTTGTATAAACTGATTTTTTGTGTATTGTGTAAACTATTATGTAAAGCCACATGTATGAAAAAAATTGTATTGCTTACTGTATTTCATATGTTAGGTTATTGAAAGGTCAGTGCAAAGCCAAAATTTTAACTAATTATGTGATATTTAGGTATTAATATTATCTTTTATTTTTGTCTGTATTTTTGTGGACGAATTTGGTGGTATTTTCACCACCAATGCTGGCAAAAATACCATCAAATTCTGGCCTGTGGAGGAGGGGCATATGAAAAGTGGCTACACTGAGCCACTGCGCCAGAGATTGCGCCAAAGAGTACTATCAAGCCGCCTCCACAGTGCCTGTTAAGAACTCGTAGAAGTCAGTGCGTGGGCAGAGCTCGTAGAAGACAGTTCGTGTTGAGATGTGCTAGTGGGCAAGGCTTGTCGAGATGTTGTAGTAAGGAGTGTTTGTTCCATGTTTTATCCAGTTATTTGATGGGAGAGATAGCAGATGTTATTGTAATGATCAGAGTGCATTTCGTCAATTTATATGAAGGTAAAAACCACAATGTTCTTTTATTATTTGTGTGTCTGAAATAATGCGTCATTACAGGTTCAGTCAACAAAGCATCTGGCTTGTGTTCTTGTATTAGAGTGAATTCTGGTTTTCTTGCGTAATTATAGTTTTTCTAATTTTCTTTTATCACGTCAGTATAATTGGTATTTAAAAATTCTTGTCTTGTTGGAGAAGAACCGTGCCAGATGTGTACGTTGAGTCACACTCCCACATACAGAACAGTTACTCTTGTGCTTATTGGTTTTGTAGGTTTTATAGTTGGTGGGGACTTAATTAATTAACTGTGTTTACGAAAATTTTCTTCCATTGTTTGTTGCAGTCAGATTGCGTAATAATTCTAGTCAGGGCCAACCGTTTACGAGAATAGCGTAATCGGACAGCTACTAAAAACTAAAAAAATATTTGCATCATATTTAATTAAGCCCCCATGCAAAATCCGTCAATTAGTTTGCAAATTATGGACTTTTAAACAGTGGATACATTTTTTGGACCCCTCTGTATAGGGCAAACAGGTAGGTCATTTGGAAAATTATTTCACGAACACCTTAACACGTTAGGACCACATTATACCATTCCACACTACAGTTTGCAGCGTGCCCCGACTAATGATGTCAGTGGTGGCAATTTTTTTATTGCCAATCCGACCTTTAAAAAACTTTCAGCGTCCTGTCACTAGGAAATACTTTTTCTTCTTTTAGATGCAGGCAAACTTTAAAACATGGCTATATAACTACGTGACCCATCCACCAGTAATTTTAACAAATTAATGGATCACATATTTATCACCCGTCGTTCGCCACTGTAATGTAGACAGTATTCACTGAATAATATATCTTGGCTAGGAGCGATGGGTGCACCAATGACCTTTTAACATTCTGAGTATATTTTTGTTACTTTCGTAAAATTTAATATACACAATATTGAGACTATGTATTACTCTTTCCCACGTAGGTTCCACCCGATGTCGCCGCTTTAGGCAGCGAAACCGGTTGCATTTCAAGAAAACAACCGTTTTACCAGCTGTTAGCGGAATTCTTCCTGACAGCATATTTAAACAGAGTTTGGCTTCCCTTTCCATTCCTTAATCTACCATGTGTTACAACAGCCTATAGTAGGAGATAAATTCTATGATTTAGGCATTGGTCAGGGGACGGAGTGAAGGAACGAGTCCTCGTTCCCTGGCCGCAACAGCTGGGAATGCGATTTCACCTGCTGACAGCTGCACCTCTAAATTGGTCCAAAACTCAGTGCGATCTTTTAACAGTGTCCTGATAAGCACGGAGTCGGCCAATCGCCTTCCGCCAGCGGACGCGACAGGGAGCCGGCTATTCCTGGAGGCTGTCGTTATCTGGGGCGGGCTTCCTCGGCCGCAGCAGGGCGAGCGCAAAGGACGCCTCTAATCTGGCCGGCGCGGCGTGGGCGCCGCTGCAGCTCTGCGCCGCTCAACCGCAAGGCTTCCGGCGTTGCGGCAACGTCAGTTGCACTGATAACACAGCCGGGGGCAGCTTGTAAAACTGCCTGCCATGCGATAGATTCCACTCACAGCATGCTACAAAGGCACTCTACGAGGGGCGTTCCATAGAGACTTACACTTTATTTTTTCCATCATTCATGGTGCGTCATTTGACTTGTCATTTTAATTGTAAGAACATAGTACTTTTATCTAACTGTAGGTGCCAGAACAATCACTAGAAGTATGATTCCTTCACAGTACAGCCTAATTTCCCAACTCCTGTAACTACACTACTGGCCATTAAAATTGTTACACCAAGAAGATGACGTGCTACAGACGCGAAATTTAACCGACAGGAAGAAGATGCTGCGATATGCAAATGACTAGCTTTTAATAGCATTCACACAACGTTGGCGCCGGTGGCGACACCTACAACGTGCAGACATGAAGAAAGTTTCCAACCGATTTCTCATACAAAAACAGCAGTTGACCGGTGTTGCCTGGTGAAATGTTGTTGTGATGCCTCGTGTAAGGAGGAGAAATGCGTACCATAACTTTTCCGACTTTCACAAAGGTCGGATTGTAGCCTATCGCGATTGCGGTTTATCGTATCGCGACATTGCTGCTCGGGTTGCTCGAGATCCAATGACTGTTAGCAGAATATGGAATCGGTGGTTTCAGGAGGATAATACGGAACGCCGTGCTGGATCCCAACGGCCCCGTATCACTAGCAGTCGAGATGACAGGCATCTTGTCCGCATGGCTGTAACGGATCATGCAGCCACGTCTCGATCCCTGAGTCAACAGATGGGGATGTTTGCAAGACAACAACCATCTGCACGAAGAGTTCAACGACGTGTGCAGCAGCATGGACTATCAGCTCGGAGACCATGGATGCGGTTACCCTTGACGCTGCATCACAGACAGGAGCGCCTGCGATGGTGTACTCAACGACGAACCTGGGTGCACGAATGGCAAAACGTCATTTTTTCGGATGAATCCAGGTTCTGTTTACAGCATCATGATGGTCTTATCCGTGTTTGGCGACATTGCGGTGAACGCACATTGGAAGCGTGTATTCGACATCGCCATACTTGCGTATCACCCGGCGTGATGGTATGGGGTGCCATTGGTTACGCGTCTCGTCACCTCTTGTTCGCACTGACGGCACTTTCAACAGTGGACGTTACATCTGAGATGTGTTCCGACCCGTGGCTCTATCCTCCATTCGATCCCTGCGAAACCCTATATTTCAGCATGATAATGCTCGAGCGCATGTTGCAGGTCCCGTACGGGCCTTTCTGGATACAGAAAATGTTCGACTGCTGCCCTGGCCAGCACATTCTCTAGATCTCTCACCAATTGAAAACGTCTGGTCAATGGTGGCCGAACAACTGGCTCGTCACAATATGCCAGTCACTACTCTTGATGAACTGTGGTATCGTGATGATGCTGCATGGGCAGCTGTACCCGTACACGCCATCGAAGCTCTATTTGACTCAATGCCCAAGCGTATCAAGGCCGTTATGACGGCCAGAGGTGGTTGTTCTGGGTACTGATTTCTCAGGATCTATGCACCCAAGTTGCGCGAAAATGTAATCACATGTCAGTTCTAATATAATATATTTGTCCAATGAATACCCGTTTATCATCTGCATTTCTTCTTGGTGTGGCAATTTTAATGGCCATTAGTGTACGTATACGTGAACTGAAAGGGAGACAAGACTCATTTTAAACACCCTCAGTCATGCTACGTGCCCCATGATGAGCATTCCGGTTCATTCAGTCTTAGGTAGCAGAATAGGACAAAGTTGTCTCCTGCACTGTGGACTTATCAGCCGTTTCAAAAAACATGATCAGTATATATAAAATAACGAAAATAGCGAACAACAATTGACATCGACCACGAAAGCCAAGGCAAAACGAAATGTGAAGATGAGTGCATGGCTCCGCATCGCGAGAAATAATGTGTTTGGGGGTCACGTGATCAACAATGGGTGATGACGTCAGTCGTCGAAAACTTTCTTCCTGAGGAACCGTGACGCGACTTGACGTGACATGACGTAACGGGCCAGTTCGGATGCCGTGACAAGACGGCACGGGACGGGACGGGACTGGACGGTCAGTGTGAATTGGTGTTGAAGCGAACGTTTCTGCAGCATGACTTCTGGCGAGACTAGGAAACTAGACAGGAGCGGCTACAGCGGGCGCGGCGTTGCAACAAGGCGCCCGGCTGCCGCCGCACCGCCATCCGCTCGCTATTGCAGCGGCGCTGGCGGCGGCGGCGGCGGCGGCGGCGGCGGCGGCGCCAGTTTCGCAACGCGCCCGGACGTCCGGCGCCTGTTTTCGCAGGCGAGCGCAGCGGCCGCAGCCGCGGCCCGCGCAGGCGACTGCGCGCTAGAGCTAGCGCGACCCCGCCCCGTCTAGACGGATTCCGGTCGCCGGACGCGCTCCACGCGTGCGTGCCCCGTGCGTGTGTGCGTGGTCGCGGTGCGTGAGCGCGCCGCAGCCGCCGCCGCCGCCGCCGCCGCCACCTGGCACGTCAGCTGGCCGCGCCAGCCGCGGTCACCGCCCGCCGGTTCGATGCCCGGCGACGACCGTCTCGCCCCTCTCCGCCTCGCGCCAAGCCGCGCCTACCGCCTCGCGCCACCGCCGACCGCTTCGCTCGCACGGAAAATAACGCACTCTGCGTACTCTACGAGGTGTGTCAGAAAAGTAATGAGACTGATTTTTTATCCACCAAAGTTTTTCTTTTATTTTTCTTATTTTAAACAGCAACAGTGTCACCTCCATAGAACTTCCCTTCGGCAGCTATACACCGGCGGAGCCGTTGTTCCCAGACTTAGTAGCACCGCTGAAAGGCTTCAACTGGAAGGGCCCTTAAAATATTGGCCACATTCCTTGGAAACCAGTAAATGTATCTGCAGTTGCAAGCATGGGGACCCTCGGCTGTATGATAAGATTGACGATAACGAAAGAGCTGGACCGGTACTCGAACCAAGGTTTGACGCTTACCGCGAGCGGTCGCCTTACCATTAGGCTATCTGAGCGCGACTCACGACTACGCCCAGACTTCCATATCTCGTCTGCCATGTGTCTACAACCTGAACTCGTACACCATTTATGAATATTTCCGTACACGGGGGATGATTTACTTGCCCAACGTCGGCATGTCCGAAAAAACATTGCACTGTAATTTGGAATAACACAGGCATTTCAATATCGTTTTCTTTTGAATGTTCTCTAGAGTCCCAAAATGACGCACTTTTAAGACAGTTTTCAATTTCGGAAAAAGAAAAAATCGCAGGGACTCACAGCAGATGAACAGCAAGGCCGTGGAACAACAGAGATACTTTTGACGTCTTAAACTCCGTGATGGAAGCTGCTTGTAACACGGGGCGTTGTCATGACTTAACATCCACTTGTCTGCAATGTACGATCTCACTCGATTCACCCTTTCCTTAAGCCTTTCACCGAACATCTTTGTAAAATTCTTCGTTGATAGTTTGTCCTGGATGAAAATCTTGCAGGAGCACGCACACGTTAGACATCTTGAGAATTCCCGAAGTTTAACGCAAAACTTGATGGCGTAACGTTGTTCTAAATTCCGCTGTTCCATTTTCATAACACACAACAAAAACACAGATTCACTGCTGGCGCTCTCAAAAATCAATTGATGGCTGCACGCAGCTGAAACTCAGACTCAGCATCTGGAAGGGATCAACACACTGGTCTTCAGAAGTAGAATAACACGGTGTTGCGAGATCGCTAGCAGTGATGTCAGTCTCATTCCTTTTCTCACACACCTTTTTATTTCCGGTCACCCAACACCTGCGTTCTATAATTATCTAAAACTGACATAAAAAACATGTAACTGGAAAGAAATCTAAAATAATACTCTAGATATACTGGGCACCCCAGGATGAATGCTCAATATTCGGAGATACGGCGGGAGCGATCACTCGAAGCAAAAAAGTCTTAAGCATGGGCTCCAAAATGCGTACGTTGAGAGCTATGGGCCCTTATTCATATTCGGTACTGGCCTGGAAGCTCTTTTACCGGAAGCTCTTTGCGTTCTAAATTTTGGGAGGAGGTGATATGGACCAAAACACAAAAAATTGTCTAGTAAGCATAGTCTGTAAAATCCATACCAGTACCTTACGAGCTACTAGCACTTGTTCGTAGAAGAGGTGTCTCACAGTAGCGAAGATGAACCTATGATCATAGCTCTTAAGGTTTCCACTTTCGAGCCCATGTTTGCTGGTCTATACTACCACACCTCAAAATATGGAAGGCAAAGAGCTGGCTGAAGCAGAGATAGGTTTCACACTATCGAAGACGAAGAAGTGCCAATACCTCTTAACTCATGCGTTTTAGACACCAGGTTTACAGGACTTTTCATTCGAATGATCGCCTCTGTCATATACTTGGATATTAACCATAGCTCCGATGACACCAGGTAAGTACTAAACTGACCACGTAACTAAAACTTTACATTTTAACGAATACGTAACATTAGGTTGGTGCTTAAGTTCGTAGCATCTTCCCACAAGACTAATAAACACAACAGATACGCTTAACGGATTATTTAGTCACCAATAATATACTCCCCTTCACTATTTACAACAGACTGACAATTTGGGATAACTTTTCGATTCCGCGACTATAGAAATCACGTTGTTTTGAGACGAAGAATTCGTCGAGCCATGTTCGGAACGCATTTTCATGCGGAAAGGAAGTTCCTTGGAGGTTTTTCCATAGAGAGCGGAAAAGGTGAAAATCTGAGGGCGCAAGCTCAAGTGAATAAGGTACGTGAGGAATGATTTCCCAAACCGTTTTTTGTTTGTGTAGCACAACGCGGGCGGCATTGTAGTGCAACAGCGTCCTTCACGAAGTCTTCCTGATCGTTGTTCTTCGACTGCGTTTGCAAGACTTCTCAGCTGTTGAAAATGAATGTCAGCAGTGATGGTTACACATAGGAGAAGCAATTCGTAGTACACCATACAGTCGCTGTTCCACCACGTGCATAACGTTATCTTTCGCGGATGCGCGCAGGTCTTTGTACAGGGAGTAGCTGTTTTGTCTGGGCTCAATCATTCCTCTCTTTTACTTACGTTAGCTTGTAGATGCCATTTCCCGTCACCAGTAACGATACAGAATAGGAATGGTTGGTATTATTCACGAGCCAATTGATGACAATCAACGACAATCAAGGAGAGATGCATATATGGCCACCTGCTGATTTTTGTGATTTTGGCTTAGAACAAGTGGTACTCATACACCCGATCTTTGAATCTTCTCCACTGCATGCGAATTTCGTATGATGGTGAAATGATCACAGTTCATCACATCTGTCAATTCTTGAGTACACTGAAAAGGACCATTGTGGATTAATTTGTTTAAACGATCTTCATTGAACCCCGAAGGTCTTCCTAAACGTGGAGAATCACCGATGTCAAAACGATCCTCCTTGACACGTGAAATTCATTTTCTCGCTGTGCTCTGCCCAATGGCATTATCCCCATACACGGAACAAATATTTCTGGCTGCCTTCGCTGCTGTCACCCCTCTACTGAAGTCAAACAGAAGAATCTATCGGACGTGTTCCCATTTCTCCATTTGGCACTTCATTTTCTAGAGCCCACACACGTACTCAGTATCTCCAAATGACAAAACGACAATATGTAAAGTCAAATAGCAACTCTGAACTACAAACAAAAATGACAATCGATAAATAAACCCATAGCAACCGTAATACCAACATGCGAAACAAAAACACTATGAACTTATCCACAAACCTAATACTATCGAAGTTAGACGGGGAGTCCCAGTAGAATGGTCTTTATTCACGGATATGACAGTAACTTTCATTCGAAGCAAAAAAGTAAACGTGGGCTCTAATATGCATACCTTAAGAGCTATGAGCAGTTTATCATCTTCGATGCTGTGGAACAAACCTCTTCTACTGCAAGCTCTTTGCTTTCCATATTTTCGGAGAAAGTTGTATGGACCAGAGCAAGAAAAAATTGTCTAGTAAACATGGGCTGCATGGGCTGTAAAATACATACTGGTACCTTAAGAGCTATTAACAATGATGCATTACAATAGGTGTTCCGCAGTAGGGAAGATGAACAACTGCACATAGCTCTTAAAGTATGCTCTTTGAAGCACGTGTTTGCTGGAGCTACTTTTCTTGTTGTGGTTCATACTAGCTATTCTCAGAATATGGAAATCAAAGGGCCTGAGGTAGAAGAGATACGTTTCACAGTACCGATGATGAAAAAATTTGCCTCGAACGGTAGTGCCTTTCTTATCCTTGAATATGACCATTCTTCCTAGGACATCCGATATGTGGTAACCATAACATAACATCTGCAACGCAATCTGAGATAGCCTGCTTCTGTTACAAAGATTCGATCTCGGACTGTAACGCAAATGTATTGTTCAAGGTATGGATTAACATATGGAATAGTTTTCCTCGATTTTATACCATACTACATGGGGCGTATAGCGCACTGCCAGTGAATAAGTGCTGGAAAATAACTTAGAGACAAAATTGGGCAATCACACAACAAACAAAAGATAACTATACGGCCTACAACAGACAATGTTTTCTTTCAAAAAAAAATCATTGCGATATAATAAAAAACTGTGTTATAATAAAAAAGTATTTTGTAACTTATTAAGCATTCATTTATCAAATAATAGTTTTGTATGGCCATGATAGTAAATATTTCTATAGAAGTAAACTGGAGAGACATTTCATAACATAGCTAAGTATCGAAGTGTAAAAACAGTGTAACGTGGTTCAAATGGCTCTGAGCACTATGGGACTCAACATCTTAGGTCATAAGTCCCCTAGAACTTAGAACTACTTAAACCTAACTAACCTAAGGACATCACACACACCCATGCCCGAGGCAGGATTCGAACCTGCGACCGTAGCAGTCCCGCGGTTCCGGACTGCAGCGCCAGAACCGCACGGCCAAGTGTAACGTGTTATAGGGTTTTCAACGATACTCTACCGAGCGAAATGGTGCAGCGATTAAGGAACTGGACTTTATCCGTTTACGGCATTCCACAATCATGTTGTGAGTTCTTTAAATCGCTTAAGGCGAATGCTGGGACGATTCCTTTGAATAGGCAGCGTCGAATTTCGCCTCCATTCCTTGTACAATCAGTGCTTGAGATGAGTCTCTAATACTGCCGTCGTCGACGAGAGGCTAAAAGTGCTCTTCACAAAAGGAAGTAGATCGTATGCAAGAAGAAGCAAAATACGAATTTTTATTCGCTCTTGAGATATTGTTTTAATCATTTGTGAGTTGCCATCAATAACGAGCGTTCTTTTCTGGAATCATTAAAATCAGAGATAAATAGAAGGCTCATACTCTCATAGTAATTAAGCAACTGAATTCATGTGGCGCCTTGATGAGATATCGTTTTCAGTAGTTGTAACCAAGTGATAGCGTCTGCCACATCACTGTCTTCGGACAACGCCGTATAAGCGTGTGATCCTGAAAAGGCGGAAAAGGTGAAAGGCGGTTGAGAAAGCCCGGACGTCTGCGCTGCATCCGCAGTATCCGCAGACTTCCGACAGCATTCTGTAAGAGCATAATGCGAAACCACGCAGCCTGCATAGCTTTCTCTAAGTTGTGGAGGATTTTGGGCTATAGCACGGTTTACATACGTAAAACAAGAATCATTGATCGAAGTTCTACTGGCGAAGAGTTTCCAGTCATTGGTTTCATTTACATTTCCTTTCAACTTCCTGCCTTGCGCTAATCTCGTTGAAATACATAGTTCTGTCGTGAATATTCTTATTTCTTATGTAATACGAGGGCCGTTCAGAAAGTAGCCTCCAGTTGATTTAAAAATTACACCAAGTTAAATAAAAATATTTTAATACATACAGTACATCTTACAACTACATCTTTGCACTATTTTTCTACATAGTCTCCATAGCGATTGAGGCACTTATCGTATCTCTTCACAAGCTTTGAAATTCCTTCTGCATAAAAATCACCCGCTTGTGCCTGGAGCCAGCCTGTGACCGCATCTTTGAGCTCTTCGTCGTCATCAAACCGCTGTGACCCGAGCCATTTCTTCAAATGCATGAAGAGGTGATAATCACTTGGCGCCAGGTCTGGGCTGTAAGGTGGATGGTTGATAACGTCCCACTTGAAGGACTCAAGAAGGGCCGTTGTTCTGCGAGCAGAGTGAGGACGGGCGTTATCGTGCAAAAAAACGATACCGGAAGTCAGCATACCATGGCGTTTGTTCTGTATAGCCCGTCGTAACTTTTTTATTGTTTCACAGTACACGTCTTGATTAATGGTCGTACCACGTTCCATGAATTCAACCAACAACACCCCTTTGGCATCCCAAAACACCGTTGCCATCAGTTTTCTGGCAGAAAAATCTTGCGTGGCTTTTCTTGGTTTGGTAGGCGAATTTGAATGTGCCCACATCTTTGATTGTTCTTTTGTCTCAGGGTTCACGTACTTAATCCAGGTTTCGTCATCGGTCACGATTCTGTTTAACAATGGTTCTACTTCGTCCTCATAACGTGACAGGAAGTCTAATGCAGAGGCCATTCTTTGAGTTTTGTGGTGGTCGGTAAGAATTTTGGGCACCCATCGTGCACAGAACTTACGGTAACCCAATCTTGCTGTCACTATCTCATACAAGAGAGTCTTAGAAATCTGTGGAAAACCAGTAGACAACTCCGACATTGAGAAACGTCGATTTTCACGAACTTTTGCATCAACTGTCTGAACGAGTTCGTCAGTCACCAATGATGGTCTACCACTCCTCTCTTCATCATGAACGTTTTCTCGTCCACTTTTAAATAAACGTACCCATTCACGGACAACTCCTTCACTCATAACTCTTGGTCCGTACACGGCACAAAGCTCACGATGAATAGCTGCTGCAGAATATCCTTTGGCTGTAAAAAACCTTATGACAGCACGCACTTCACATTTGGCGGGGTTTTCTATTGCAGCACACATTTCAAACTGCCACAAAAACTAAACTAGCGCAGGTACGACGTTCACTCGACCACGGCTTGATGCCGACTGACCTGTTGAGTGCCTGAACGCACAGATGGCGTCGCTACTCCCCCCACAACTCGCACTGTGACCAATCGGAGGTTACTTTCTGAACCGCCCTCGTACATAATGATAACTGTCTCTGTAGAAAACGTATTACGAAAAGCGATTATTTCTGTTCGAATATGTTTAATACTTGTCTCTTCATTCTTTCACCTATCAGCTCAGTGGCACAAACTTCCAGTTTTTTCGTGGTCTATCTCCCGTCGGATGTCTAGCTTGAAACGTTGTACAGAAACGTATGCTAAATCACATTCACGGAAAAACAGAATTTATGAATGAGTCAGACGTCTAAAATTTTAAACGTGTTTGTTACTACAGAGCGTGAGATGCATTCGCCGTGGAAAACAATGAGGCACGCCGGTTATGTCTTGCAGAATGCGACTTCACATTACGACATTTGATATTAATTAAAATCAAGTGTCTATAGTTCATACTCATACTGGACAGACTGCCTTAGGAACAATAGTGACTGTTCTGTAAGCCTTTTATTACAAATTTCAGCCTTAGATCGCACAAATGGAATCATTAGCAGTTTCGATCTATTACGAAGTCCTCAGTCGATTTGTCTGAAAAAGAAAGAAAAGAGTGAGAGTGAAATACCACGAAATTATATTACAAATTAAATTAACTTTTTACAATTATACGGACTTGAATACTTAGCACAGTAATTCGTCAACTGAAAAACCCAGAGAGAAGGTGAACATAACTGCGATCCGACTGTTGGAACAGAAGACTGCAGTCGACTATGTAATAATATAGAGTTGGTGATTCTCTGATTCCCAATACAAAATTATGAATATGCACAGTGTAAAATTGATTGTGAAAAGTGCTAAAAAATACTTAACTACTGATGCAAAAATGGTAGAAGTGCACTAGAAGAACGGTAGATGACGCCCACCTGCACACACAATCCGCCATTGGAAAACTATTGGGTTGGTGCATGCCTTCGTAGCCTTTATGTTTTGCATGTTGGTAGTCCGGTTGCTGCGGATTAATTTATCGATCGTCATTTTTTATTTGTAGTTCAGTGTTGCTGCTTATGTTATATATTGTCATTATGTCATTCGGAGATAGTGAGTGGAGGTGTGAACGCTAAAAAATTGAGTTCCAAGTGAAGAAACTGCAACATTTTCGATATATTCTCCAGTTTGAATTCAATAGAGGGGTGAAAACATAGGAAGCAGCCAGAAACATTTGTGCCATGTATGGGGATAATGCCGTTCGACAGATGATTTCTCGTTTTAAGGAGGATCATTTTGACATGAGTTTTGACGGAGTTTGATCAAGATAGTTTAAACGCATTAATCCACAGTGGTCCTTTTCACTGTACTCAAGAACGGGAAGATGTGAGGACCTGTGACCATTTCACCATCGTGCGACATTTGCATGCAATGGGTATGCTTAAAAAATCGAGTGTATGAGTATCGCATGCTCTAAGCCAAAATCACAAAAATCAGCGGGTGGCCATATGTACATCTTTGCTTGATTGTCATCAATTGGCTCGTGAGTAACACCAACCACTCCTATGCTGCATCGTTACTGGTGACGAGAAATGATGTCATCAAGCTACCACGAGGAATGGTTGAGCCCAAAGAAAGCAGCTACTCTCCGTACAAAGGCCTGCGCGCATCCACAAAAGCTAATGTTATCTATGTGGTGGAACAGCGACCGTGTGGCGCACTACGAATTGCTTCCCCGAACTTTAACTATCAGTGTTGATGTTTATTGGCAGCAACTGAGGCGTCTTGCAGACGCAGTCCATAACAACGAACAGGAAGACTGCGTGATGTGATGTTACTCCACGATAAAGCCCGCCTCATTCTGCTGAACACCAAAAACACTGTAGAGGAGTTGGGTTGGGAAGTCATTCAGCACCCACTTTATTTATCCGATTGGGCTCTCAGATTTTTACCTTTTACACTCGCTATCGAACAACCGTGAAGGAACTTCCTTTCCGGATGAAAATGCACTGCGAATGTGACACGATGAGTTCTTCGCCTCAAAACAACGTGATTTCTAGAGTTGCAAAATCTAAAAGCTCCCCAAGGGTTGGTAGGGAGTTGTAAACAGTGAAGCAGAATATATTATTGATGGCTTGTCTCTGTTATGTGTATCTATTGTGTTTATTAAACTTAGAGGAAAATGCTACGAACTTATACACCAACCGAATAGTATCTGGCGGTAGCAAATATACGTTACACAGCAAGTATGAAAGACCACGTAAATCAAGCTATTATTAGTCATGTGCGATCCAGCACAAAAAGGAACATCAACAAAGGAAAGGAGCAAAAAATATTTCCATTGCGCGAATTTGAAACCTCAGTTTTAATTTTTTGAGGTGGTTTACCGGTGTTTGCTCCCAAAGTGTCGGTGGAATGTCGAGTGCATTTGTGTCCTGTGTCTCAAAAGACTATGTTGCAAAATTGCTAGCAGAGATAGGAAATTTTTAAACAAACTAGATCGCAGGAAAGTCTGGAGTGGGAGACTTAATTTTGACAGCAATGAAAATGAAATGGAGATGGGAGAGACAAGTAACCAGGCGAATGGATAGCAGGAGACCAAGAGTTCTTCGCTGGATTCCAAGAGATAGAAGACGTCCTGGACGACGACCTAATAGAACGTCGATATACGATTTTAGGTGCTACCGCACGACCACGGGCTGCGGACTATCAACATTTCAGACATCAGACATCACCTCCTATCATCGAACTGAGACATGTTCGAAAACAAACAAAAGATGGATCGTCAACAGAGACACCAGCATGCTATCCTCATCGTACTACACGATACGCCAATGGAACACTGAAATGAAACACTTCCTATCCCATTTTTCTGAAGTATTTCTCTCTCCTGTCCTGTTCACATCCTCAAGCTATCTGCGCGTCACTCCTTTAACTGTCTTGTGATAATTCTTGAGATGAAGTGGAAACGCCATAGTCTGACTCCTAGTAAATTGTCCTTCCAGGAAGCGTACCCCTTACAAAGTGATATTCATTTCTAGTTCTTAATGTCTCTATTTGCCTGTATTCGAAATGTGTCTAAGCACTGAATGCATACCAACATACATTAGACAACATATAGCCTCTTGTGAATAGAAAAAGTATATTAAAAACCAAATTTTAGCTGCGTTACAAAGGTACATGTGTTACGACAAAGCCTGGTGTATCTTGTAAGGGCCAACTCATCTGTGTCTGATTCATGACTACCTCCTGTAACACATGCATGTGTGACGTTAGAAGACCAATCTCTTACTGATTTAAGAACAACTTAACAATCAAATAATCTGACAGAGTTGGATTATATTATTAAATCAATCCACACAAGGACAACTCCATGTTAAATTAGGTACGTTAAATCCCAATCTTTCTTCTTTCCTTCTTTCCCACATTAAATTAACAACACTTCAGACTTAGTGAGGTTAAGAGAGTTACAGAACAGTTTTGGATCCATTTATGTCAACGTCATGAGCGTCCGACCACTGCCCCTATCCTCCTCAATGCCACTCCTCATTGTTTCTAGCTCCGCTCCGTAAAGAACACCTTCCACTTCTCCGAGGACTGGATATAATAGGCAGTGATGACCACGATGGCCACTCATTAAGAAATATGTTAATCTTCAAAGCAGCATAAGACAGCACAACAATCACGAGGCAGTGGCTATACATACAAGATTCTGTATTATTAGATAACTAATGTTGGCAGCCCCCGGACACAAAACTTAAGCTGGGCGAAGTCCACCGACGTAGGCGGATCCAGAACAAGCCAACCTTGGTACAAAACGTCGTGAACAAATAGTACGTGGGGCGCTCAATAAGTAATGCAACAATTTTTTTTCTCGACGAATTTCGGTTGAAAAAATGCAGAATTTGTTGTGGAACATCGTGGAATATTCCCGTTTCAGGAAGTTTCCATAGGTGGCGCCACAATACGTAGCCTTCAGAATGGTGTCTGTAATGAAGGTGCGTTCCAAACAGCTATTCATAGGAGCTTGCAGAATGTCTACGAGACCTGACAGTGAACAAAAGCACGGTGAGTCGGTGGGCGTGGCGTCTGTTATCATCGCAACAAGGTCAAACACCTCGTCGCACAACTGGACGTCTCTGTTGGTAGTGCTGACAGACTTGTCCACCAGTAGGGGTACTTAAAGAGGTGTGCGCGTTGGGTTCCTCGCCACCAAACATCATAAGGAGCAATGAAGGGCCGTCTATGAGCAGCTACTAGCGCGTTACGAGGCTGGTTGTGGCAATTTTTTGTCGAACGTCATCACAATCAGTGAACCATGGGTTCATCGCTTCAAACCAGAAAGAAAACGGCAATTCACGGGGTGGCGCCACACCACCTCAAGTTCAAGGTCGCAGTCTCAGGCGGTAAGGTAATGGCGATGGTGTTCTATGTCTATGAAAGGGTTATTCGAGCTATTAACAACAGATTAACATATAGATGAGGATACATAAATGTAAGTAAATGCACAACATAGCTGCAAAATGTTTCGCTAAAAAATTACGATAATAGTTAGAGTGATTTTCTAACTCGCCAATCAACTTCACAATACCACAACATCATTGCAATTGGCAAGCTGTATAATAATGTAAAGAGGGACCTAAAAACCTAACACTCTAGAGACTAAGATAATAATCACAATAGACATCAAATGTAGCTAGGCTTAATTTTCAATTCAGTTAGTTAATGGGTGACGTTCATAAAAAACACACGCTACAGGTATTTAAAAGGTGCACCAAATCCACAATTTTGAACATACGGCAATGAAATTTTGACCATGTTTTACGTGAAATTAACACATTAAGTTCCTTGGAGTATATACACAGTACTTAACTTTTTTTACGTAATTTAAAGATTTTATTTTTAAAAATAATATATGTCCCTTTTTATCAGAAACTATTCGAGACATTTCTACAAAATTTTGTCTGTTTAATATCTATGCACATAGTAAGCTTCTCTCATGAGGTTTTTCAATATATCGAATAGGAGAATTTCAATAATTTTTTTACTACAATTCTGTATATATAACATAAAATTCATGCAAAATTCCAAGGACTTTGCCCCTATCTCAGTTTAAACTCAGAATTCCAAAACTTACTGTTGAGACAATATTTCTTGGGTTTGCAGAAATAACTGTACAAAGTTTCATAATTCCGGCCTTCAAAGATTCTGAGGAACAAGTAAATAAACTATAAAAAATATAATTTTCAGGAAAAGTAATTTAAAGTTCAACCTAACGTTTTCCTTTTTTCATGTCAGCTCTTCATAAGGTCCCAGATTTCCAGTCAAGGTCCTCTTTCCCTTCGAGGCTTCTCTTCTGATTTCTTGTTTCCTCCCTTATTCCTTTATCAGGTCTTCAACTGACTTTTCAGCTGCAGAGAGACGCTGTAAATATATTTATCTCAAGACGTCTTGAAAATTTCCTATTTTAAAGCTCATTCTCTCTGATACCTTCATACTCCCTACGTTCCCACTATTAAATATTAGAACTGCATCATAAGTTCCTATTCTGGCAGCTCTAGCAAATGAAAATGTTGTTTTAGAGCATAGTTTCCATATGAGTGAATTCAGAAACTCATTTGGATTCTTGATTTTGCTATGAATGCACTTTTTTAGAGTGACAGATGATCTATAAAACCAAAGAGTAAGTATCACAGTCTTCTAGATGGGTCCCGTATAAGTTCACCTGAAATTAATCCAAGGAATCGTTTTTCACTGGCTAGTACTGAAGTGATGCTTCAAAATTGGATGTGGCAGGAAGGTCGCATCAAACATTTAATTATTCTTCAGGCACTTCGGATACGATTTCATCATTGAAACTTTGGGAATTTATTTTCCATGAGCTCTACTAATAAATACAAAATAGATTGAAAATTGACATTTTCGGTCAATTTCATGAACGTCATCCCCTTAAGAGACGTTGGCATTTTACAGATCTGGATAGAACAACTCTCTTACGACGGTACAATTGTGCTGGAACATGCTAAATGGTTGTTCAATAACAGGCGTACCTAAATTGCTAGAACAATCAGACTGGACTGAAAGTCCTGTTCCCATAAGAATGACACATGTGAAACATCTCTCACTAAAATATCAGGAAAAATTTTCAGAACTCTCTTTTGACTCATATCACAATAATGAATTTTCAAGAAAAACCTGAATAGACTTTGACTGAGTGTTAAGGAAATTTCCTGTACTGTCCGACATGGCAATGCCCATTCTCTACCGTTTATTACAACTTATTTGCATTAACATGCAGCTGCGGCGACTATTTAATCAAATTATCCATCAAGTCTTCAGAATATCAATGTCATGAGGCCGCTAGCAATGCTTATTAAACCACATTTCAAGCTATTGTGTCGGAACAAATAGATCCATCGTATGAAAGGTATATTTATCTTTTTTCAGTCCTAATTTAAAAAATCCTTTGTTATATTCAAATTTTTATGCTAAATTAATTAGTAGTGTGTTTCTGAAATCTTAGTATTTACTTCTTTCTGTTCGTTTCCATTACAAATTTCTAAACCACTCTTTTAGTCATAGCTCTTTAATGATATGTTTATCTTGTTCAAGTATTTTTTCCTTAGATACCGTTTGCGCGTAAAAAGTTACTCTATCAGAGTTTCAGGTAAGCGGGTTATTAGCATAATGATTACGCAGAAATATACGCGCAGAAACCTCTATAACAGTAGTTCGTTACTAATTACGTTTATAGCAGTGAATAGGGGCCGTGAAGAAATGCACACGTACAGAAAGATGTCAACGACGAGAAAGTCTGAGAAGCTCTGTCCTAATTTATACAGAAGACAAAGAGTAACGGCAGATTTATAACACATACGTGTGCCTGATGATACAGTCGAACGCACTACTTACACTTTACAATGCAGCGACGCTACTCAAAGATCATATTAGACGGCCTTATTGTAGTTCTTGTATTGCGAGAACACAATACAGCTAGCACTGCCATATCACCGAAGTGTTAACGTACTTAATTGGCATCCAATTACGACATCTCCAAGATGGGCGTAACACCTCAACGAGCATGAATAATTACAGAGACAGATAAGTGACGACTACCTGTTTTCTGTATTTTTAACAGTTATGGTGGAAAGCATAACATTTTTGTTCTTGAAACTAAGTTGATCTTCCAGCCGTTTTTGAAACTAATAGAATGAAGGACTCAATAAATACACGTTATCAGGGAAAGACATTACATAATTAACTGGATAATGTAACAGATTACAAAATAAAGAAATACGTATATAATACTCACACAAGCAACATTTTAACTATGTCACATCACTCCGACTGGTACATTTACCTCATTCCGCTTCTACACAGCAATAAAATAAAACAAAATGAACCTCTGTCTAGTTCACACGCTGAACATTGTGACAATAATTTCATTATTTCTTGTGATCAACTCTCTCTAAATTCTACAATAGTCAATAAACTTACATGATAAGTTCCTAAATTTCTTTATGGGGCAGATTAATAACAAAAAGTACGTGGTTTCTACGATTTCCGCCATTTATTTCAGGGAGACTCTAATGATCAAGTCCATTTACATTACCATAGCGTAGTGAGTCGACTCAATGGCGTTACTTTATTATTGCAAATAAAAATTGAACTTAGCAAAAGATCATGGTAAAGAAACAGAACTGAATTTATATGTACGTGTCGAGCCGTTTAGAAGAGCGTTGGCGTTTTTTATTCAGAACACATGCCGACAGTTTCTGACTGTTAAAAGGAGCAGGCGAAAGAGAAGGAGGGATGCATCGATTTCCCCCTGTTAGCTCCAATCTGATAAATGGGGTGCTTTAGTCTCCTTCCTTTACAACTTCTGAACACTTCTTCACCCTTTACAAAGTTAGAACTACAATTTTTTCCACCCTAGTTGCTACGGCTATGGTATAATTAGTGCCTTTACGTCAAAGCAAAATATGTATAGACACTGCAGAATTCCTCCGTCTTCTTTTTATTCGTGTTGCAAATCACGAGCGTTTTCAGGGGTTCAGTTACATTCTAATCAGAGAGAATGTGGTTACAAAGTCTAACTTCTTTGCACAGAGCACAGCGTAACAAATGCTTTCGAATCTTTGCTTATTTATCTGTAGATATGTTGTGCATACTGTGATTCAATAACAACTAATTGTAGCGTTAAACCATTTACGCGACGTTCCATTTCAACAAAATCTAGGAATGAAGAATGTGATTGTCCCTTGAGCAACGTAAGCTAAAAAATTGTATTAAATGCCAGTCCAGTGTGGCGTCAATCGTTTAACTGTGTGCATATTTGTGTAATCAATTCAGAAGTTCTCTAGGATGTGTAACTGTGTTCTACTACGCATTTTGTTACTGTCTGACTTAGTTTACAACATCTATCTAATTTTGATAACTTACAAAGAAAAGCTTGATTGCTAACATTCTACTTGTTTGCTTAGTACAGTATATCGAATATTTCGGTCACTCGGATTCATACATCATCCGTGAAGGTAAACTGTCTTTTATAACATAACTATGATTTATACCTCTGAAATGCGGTACACATTCCCATTTTTTCATTGATCTGAAGACCGCCCCCGGTAGGTGAGTGGTAAGCGCGACAGAATGTCAATCCTAACGGCCCGGATTCGATTCCCGTCTGTGTCGGAGATTTTCTCCGCTCAGGGACTGGGTGTTGTGTTGTCCTAATCATCATCATTTCATCCACATCTACGTGCAAGTTGCCGAAGTGGCGTCAAACCGAATGACTTGCACCTGGCGAACGGTCTACCCGACGGGAGGCCCTTGTCACTGATCAGAAACAAAATTTCTTAGAAAATAACATGTAAAACCATTGAAAAGCTGTGTTCATTGGTCGCCAAAAACACTTGCTATACGTACCGAATACTTATAAAATACACTGAGGTGGTAAAAGTAATGGGATACCACCTATTAGCCAGCCGGAGTGACCGAGCGGTTCTAGGCGTTACGGTCTGGAACCGCGCGACCGCTACGGTCGCAGGTTCGAATCCTGCCTCGGGCATGGATGTGTGTGATGTCCTTAGGTTAGTTAGGTTTAAGTAGTTCTAAGTTCTAGGGGACTGATGACCTCAGAAGTTAAGTCTCATAGTGCTCAGAGCCATTTGAACCATACCATCTAATATCGTGACGTACCTACTTTTGCCCGGCGTTGTGCATCAAATCGACGTGTCATGGTCTCAACAAGTCCCCTGCTGAAATATTGGCCCATGCTGCCTCTATAGCCGTCCAAAATTGCGAAGCTGTTACCGGTGCAGGATTTTGTGCTACTGAAAGTGCCGAATTTCTCAGGGTTGTTCTTGCAAATGACTCTTCGTCGTTAGCAGTAGCATTGCACGTTGAATTCGCGATTTTTAATTCGGGTAACCAGAGACAAAACTACTATAACTGTGTAAAAAGATGATGTTCGTACGTGTCTGGACGCCACATGCCTACCAACAAAATAATGTGTAAAAATCTCTCACAAACAATACTCTCTCAATTAAGTGCACTGGCGGAAAAAAATCGCAACATCAAAGAGTTGCGCGACGTTAACGACAGTTGGTAGACGTATTTCTACATATGAAAGATGATTTCCATTCAGATTTCGCGCCTACTAGCAGTGCCACTACGAGGATGCAAATCAAGTTTGCTTTAAATACACGTTGCAACGGTCGCGAGCATTATTTACCTTTGAGATTGGAGTTGGTGAGTTGATGTTAGGTAAGAATGCCCTTGAGGCGACAAAGACGTATTATCAACACCTCACTGACAAGGGGAGGCCGCCAATTGTGAAATTCAGATTCGGTTCATACTGCGCATAATAAAAGCTCATGGCCAGAGCTGTAATATGGCAAAGCACCAAGATGCACTTCTCAGCCGTTGTCGAGAAAAATCGACAGTTAATAGAAACCGTTGCGGTGAAATACTCTCTACGATTTATAATTTCCTACAGCGTCGTGGCGCAGCGGAAGCGATCGGGTTCGTAATGCGAAGGGCACCGGATCGAATCTCGCGCCATGCAACCTTTTTTTTTTTAGTATTTGTTTTTTGTAATTCATATATATATATATATATATATATATATATATATATATATATATATATATATATATATATATATATCGTGGGGTCTCTACTCTAATTCGAACGTTTGACTTACACTATACGTATTCGTTTCGTAATATCGTTTCTACGTCTTCCGTTAACTACACGTGTAAACATTATGAAGACAATTAATAACATTTGTGAAATACAACTTTGTTTGCGGAAAACATAATCATGTTCGAAGTCGCCAGTTTTTCCACGACAAACGACTTCAACAACTTCTTATATGCATAATTGTTGCAACTGATTGCCGGGAATATATATATATATATATATATATATATATATATATATATATATATATATATATAAATTACAAAAAACAAAAACAAAAAAAAAATTGCATGGCGAGAGATTCGATCCAGCGACCTTCGGATTACGAACTCGAGCGCTTACCGCTGCGCCACGACGCTGTAGGATATTATAAATCGTAGAGAGAATTTCACCTCAACGGTTTCTTTTAACTGTCGATTTTCTCGACAACGGCTGAGAAGTGCATCTTGGTCCTTTGCCACATTACACCTCTGGCCATGAGCTTTTATTATGCGCAGTATGAACCGAATCTGAATTTCACAATTGGCGGCCTCCCCTTGTCAGTGAGGTGTTGATAATACGTCTTTGTCGCCTTAAGGGCATTCTTACCTAACATCAACTCGCGTATTTTGTTGGTAGGCATGTGGCGTTCAGACACGTACGAACATCATCTTTTTACACATTTATAGTAGTTCTGTCTCTGGTTGCACGAATTAAAAATCGCGAATTCCACGTGCAATGCTACTGCTAACGACGAAGAGTCATTTGCAAGAACAACCCAGAGAAATTCGGCACTTTCAGTAGCAAAGCGAACAGCGGTCAACGGCGAACTAATAATAAGATTCCATCACAAACACTATAGGTACACTTGAGCTAGTCAGTATCCAGTATATGTGTGCATATGTTGCTGCGTTAGCCACAGTGCCAGGGTGGAGTAGTTGATAGCAATGTTCCTAGTAAACGGGAGACCCTAGACCAAGTCCCAGACTTGGCACAGATTTTAATTATTTGATACAGCTTCGAAGATAAAAGTTGAGACTCAGTACGTCTCCGGGAAAATGTAATTCCATCACATCAATAAATCATCTTCACCTGAGGTGCAGACAGGATTTCCTCACTACGTACAAAGCTGGGCTGTTAATCCAATGTCAGAGTGCCTCGGAATCACTGACGATTTATGAAGGGTAATTTCAAGAGAGGCTGAGGTGTGAACTGCAGTTTGTGTGAAGGAGGGCATTGGAATAGGGTATTGTGTACAGCTGTGTTAGCCACACCCCAGGCTAGTGTGATGGATAGCGTATCTGCCTAACACGCATGAGAAATAGGTTCAAGTCCCGGCCTTGGCACAGATTTTAATCCATTACTTCAGCTTCCATCCTTATCGAAGACAAAAGCTAAGGCTTATTATGTCTCCACAAGAATGTAATTACATGAGATTCATGATGCTGAGTTGGTATGTCTGTTCGTGTTGCGGGGCTGGATGCGAGCACAGTCTGCGAAGATCGTAGATGTCTTTCTGAGTATGGAGGGGGGGAGTGGGAAGGAAGCTTCCCTGCCCCTCGCTGGGCACTCCCATGACCCTGCCTAACACTCTGTGTGCAACATCAGTTCTTGTTTGTGCTCCAGTCACCGTGTGATCAAAATGGCTGTTCGTTTTTCACGCAGAGGCCAGGCGCGAACTGTGTGCTGAAGCAACCGGAATGAGCACATCTAAATCTACAGACTCCGCACGCCACAGTACAGTTCATGGTGGAGAAAACATCATGCCGATATTATCGATTTTCTTTCTTATCCAATTCGCATACTGAGAGAAGGAAAAGTCATGAGTATACACTTCAGTTCTGCTCTAACTCTCTTATTTTATTCTTATGGTCCCTATGCGAGAAATACGATGGAGGCAGTATAAAGGTCTCACAGTCTTCTCCGAATAAATTTACTCATCAGGGTTTCGCGTAATACATCATCATTCTTCCAAGGGTTCCCATTTACATTCCCCGAGTACTTGTGTTACACTTCAGTATCGCCAATACCAACATGTTGTGATTCTGTCAGCCCTTCTCTGAACACGGTCAAAGCCTATTGCCATGCCTACTTGAAAATGACTCCAAACTCTGGAATAATATTATAGAATTTGTCTCACTTACGTCTTGAATGCCATCGCCTTAATACTCCTATATGCATCGCACTTCCTAGAATACTTCCAATAAATCAATTTCTTCCGTTCGCTGTCACTGAAACTGATTTTACATTGCTTCTTATATCACCCACAAAAATTTCTACGTAATGACAAGCTCAAAATGATCATGACTAGTTTGATAATCAGATATTATCAAGTTCCTTCTTTTTGTTAAAGGCATAGTATGTAGTAGAGCTGGTGAAGGCTATAAATCCTTAACATTGTTCGCTGTTTTAACATTGGCGTTTATTTATAGTATGTTTTGACTTTAAGCTGTTGTTGAGGTCTTCAGTCCAAAGACTGGTTTGATGCAGCTGTCCACGCTACTCTATCCTGTGCAAGCCTCTTCGTCCCCGAGTAACTACTGCAAACTACATCCCTCTGAATCTGCTTACTGTATTCATCTCTCTCTTGGTTTCCTCCTGCGATTGATACACCCACGCTTCCCTCCAATACTAAATTGGTGATCCCTTGATGCCTCAGAATATGTCCTACCAATCGATCCCTTCTATTAATCAGATCTTACCACAAATTTCTCTTCTCCCAATTCTATTCAGTACCTCCCCATTAGCGACATGATCTATCCATCTAATCTTCAGAACCACTTTACATTCTTGTCTAAACTGCGTATTGGCCATGTTCACTTCCATACAAATACTTTCAGAAATGACTTCCTGATACTTAAATCTATATTCGATGATAACGAATTTCTCTTCTTCAGAAACGCTTTTCTTACCATTTCCAATCTAGACTTTATATCATCCCTACTTCGACTATCATCAGTTACCCCAAATAGCAAAACTCATTTACTACTTTACGGTCTCTTTTTCTAATGTAATTCCCTCAACATCACCTTATTTAATTTGACTAATTCCATTGTCGTCGTTTTGCTTTTGTTGATGTTTATCTAAAGGTTTTTATTTCTTTAATGCCCACTCCAAATTTTTCTTTTGTTTCCTTTACTGCTTACTCAGTATACAGATTGAATAACATCGGGGACAGGATACAACCATTGCTTCCCTTTCGTGCCCCTCCACTCTTGTAACTGCCCTCTGGTTTCTGTAAAAACTGTAAACAGCCTTTCGCTTCCGGTATTTTACCCCTGCCACTTTTAGAATTTGAAAGAGAGTTTCCAGTCGACATAGTCAAAAGCTTTCTCTACGTCTACAAGTGCTAAAATCGTGGGTTTGCCTTTCCTTAACCTATCTTCTATGAGAAGTCGTAGGGTCAGTGTTGCCAGGCATGTTCCTACATGCCTCCTGAATCCAAAGTGATCTTCTCCGAGATCGGCTTCTACCAGTTTTTCCATTCTTCTCTAAAGCATTCATGTTGGTATTTTGCAGCCGTGACTTATTAAACTGATAGTTCGCTAATTTTCACACCTGTCAGCACTTGCTTTCTTTGGAATTGGGATTATTATACTCTTCTTGAAGTCTGATGGTATTTCGCCTGTCTCATACATCTTGCTCACCAGATGGAAAAGTTTTGTCATGGCTGGCTCTTCCAAAACTCTTAGTATCTCTAACGGAATGTTGTCTACTCTCGGGGCTTCAACTTAAGTCTTTCAGTGCTTTGTCAAATTCTTCACGCAGTATCTTATCTCGCTTCTCATCTCCCTCTTCCAATTCCATAATATTGGCGTCAAGTACATCTCCCTTGTATAGACCCTCTATATACTCCTTCCACTTTTCCGCTTTCCCTTCTTTGCTTGGGACTGCTTTTCCATCTGAGGTCTTGATATTCATACATTTGGTTATCTTTTCTGCAGGGGTCTCTTTAATTTTCCTGTAGACACTGTCTATCTTACCCCTAGTGATTATGCTTCTACATCCTTACATTTATCCTCTAGCCATTCCTGTTTAGCCATTTTGCACTTCCTGTCGATGTCGTCGATCTCATTTTTTAGACGTTTGTATTCCCTTTCGCCTGCTTCATTTATTGCATTTTTATATTTCCTCCTTTCATCGATTAAATTCAATTTCTTTTATGTTACCCGAGGGTTTCTACTAGCCTTCGTCTCTTTATCTACTTGATCCTCTGCTGCCTTTCATCTCTCAAAGCTACCTATTCTTCTTCTACTAAATTCCCTTCGCCAGTTCTTGTCAATCGTTCCCTAGTGCTCCCTCTGAAACTCTCTAGAACCTCTGGTTCTTTCAGTTTATTCAGGTCTCATGTAAAATTCCTGCCTCCTTGCAGTTTCTTCGGTTTTAATCTGCAGTTCATAACCAATAAATTGTGGTCAGAGTTGACGTCTGCCCCTGGAAATGTCTTACAATTTAAAATCTGGTTCCTAAATCTCTGTCTAACTGTTGTATAATCAAAATGGAATCTTCCGGTTTCTCCAGGTCTCTGCCTCGTATTCTTTACTTTACGTATATCTAAACTACACGTCAGCATGAAAGAGTTTAAAAAGTTGTTATTTTGTTAGCATTCTGTAAGAAAAAGAGAGAGAGAGAGGTTACTATTACTTCGATAATTTCGATTCATAGTGAAGCAAAGGTATGAATTTATTGAAGTGTTTCTTGTCAGACTAAAGTCTCATGCAATGTTTTGAAAGCTTCCACATTCGCACAGCGGAGTGAAATGTTTATTACGTCGGCTCTTTTTGACGCCGACCACGTGCTGCGAATTGTTAGATACAAATGAACGGAAGTCCTTCTCAGCATGAACTAACATTATATGAGAAATTAATATTAAAGTTACAACACTAGAACAGTGATGAGGAATGCTTAGTAAGTGTAGTGAACGTGGCAATTAGTACGATATCTCTGAGTTAGTTCAGCATCGTTCAATAGTTCAAATGACTCTGAGCACTATGGAACTTCACATCTGAGGTCATCAGTCTCCTAGAACTTAGAACTACTTAAACCTAACTAACCTAAGGACATGACACACATCCATGCCCGAGGCAGGATTCGAACCTGCGATCGTAACGGTCGCGCGGTTCCAGACTGATGCGCCTAGAACCGCCTGGCCACATTGGTCGGGCAACATCGTCCAATAAGGTAACTTTAACCAACTAGGGCGTTGTAAATAATACATATTCTACTGCATCGTAATACAAGTGGCCTCTTCTAATACGAACTACGCTATTGGAATATGGTTACAGGTCGCCAACGTGGAATGACGACAGACTAGTATTGGCGGCTGAGTGTTTTCCCGCCAAACATTCTAACTGATAAAAGCGAAGTTCATGTCACAGCATGTGGTATTTTGTACAATGTGCTGGTAAAATACGAGTATACAAGCCGCCATTTAGCCAGTTAGCTTCGACGAACCAGTACATAGTAGTTGGATATTCACTGGTGATGTGTTTGATGGTGGCTTGGGGGTCAGTCGAACGCACGCCACAGGGCGTCTGGTACGGAGCTGTCTTTGAAGCAGCCGATTTGGAACAGTTCGCTGTGTCACTGTGATGCCAACTGCTTCTCAAATAGTTGCTGCAGATGCAGTACGATGCGCCAGAGCCACACGCCGAACACGATGGTCTTCCCTCTCCGTAGTGCCACGTGGCTGTCCGGAGGGGGGGTTTATGGGCGCCCAACATCGAGGTCATCAGCGGGCTGTCCGGAGCCCCGTCATCTTGCGCCGTAAGGGTGTTACAAAAAGGTACGGCCAAACTTCCAGGAAACATTCCTCACACACAAAGAAAGAAAATATGTTATGTGGACATCGGAAACGCTTACTTTCCATGTTAGAGCTCATTTTATTACTTCTCTTCAAATAACATTAATCATGGAAAGGAAACACACAGCAACAGAACGTACCAGAGTGACTTCAAACACTTTGTTACAGGAAATGTTCAAAATGTCCTCCGTTAGCGAGGATACATGCATTCACCCTCCGTCGCATAGAATCTCTGATGCGCTGATGCAGCCCTGGAGAATGGCGTATTGTATCACAGCCGTGCACAATACGAGCACGAAGAGTCTCTACATTTGGTACCGGGGTTGCGTAGACAAGGGCTTTCAAATGCCCCCATAAATGAAAGTCAACAGGGTTGAGGTCAGGAGAGCGTGGAGGCCATGGAATTGGTCCGCCTCTACCAATCCATCGGTCACCGAATCTGTTGTTCAGAAGCGTACGAACACTTCCACTGAAATGTGCAGGAGCTCCATCGTGCATGAACCACATGTTGTGTCGTACTTGTAAAGGCACACGTTCTAGCAGCACAGGTAGAGTACCCCGTATGAAATCATGATAACGTACTCCATTGAGCGTAGGTGGAACAACATGGGGCCAAATCAAGACATCACCAACAATGCCTGCCCAAACGTTCACAGAAAATCTGTGTTGATGACGTGATTGCACAATAGCATGCGGATTCTCGTCAGCCCACACATGTTGATTGTGAAAATTTACAATTTGATCACGTTGGAATGAAGCCTCATCCGTAAAGAGCACATTTGCACTGAAATGAGGATTGACAAATTGTTGGATGAACCATTCGCAGAAGTGTACCCGTGGAGGCCAATCAGCTGCTGATAGTGCCTGCACACGCTGTACATGGTACGGAAACAACTGCTTCTCCCGTAGCACTCTCCATACAGTGACGTGGTCAACGTTACCCTGTGCAGCAGCGACTTCTCTGACGCTGACATTAGGGTTATCGTCAACTGCACGAAGAATTGCCTCGTCATTGCTAAAATGATCTCTAACATGGAAATTGAGCGTTTCCGGACATATGTCCACATAACATCTTTTCTTTATTTGTGTGTGAGGAATGTTTCCTGAAAGTTTGGCCGTACCTTTTTGTAACACCTTTTTGTATATTCCCGTGAACACCGCTGCCAGCAATCATATACAGTGGCTACATTTCTTCCAAGCCAAGCCGCAATATTGCGGAAGGAACATCCAGCTTATCGTAGTCCTATTACACGACCTCGTTCAAACTCAGTGGTGTACTGATAATGGCGTCTTTGTCGCCTTACAGGCAATCTTCACTAACCTCAACTTACCAACTCAGCACGTCTGATCTCAAAGGTAAATAATGCTATGTCCGTACAGCGTTTGTTTCAATTAAAACCGATTTGCATCCTGATACTGGAGCTACTACAGCCACTCTTATGCAACTGGCGCGAAATATGAATAGACATCACCTTTCACATGCAGAAACAAGCCTACCAACTTTCGTTTATGTCGCATAACTCCTCCTTGGTGGCGTGATTGTTGTTTTTTTTTTTTCGTCAGCGTATATAAATGGAGTAGACACGACTGGGGAAGCATTCTACCGGCGCTACGGACCGCAAATGGGGGAATTCCACTGAGAAAAGGCAGATCGTTATTGTATGACGGCCGGGTAAGAGGATCTTGGAAACGAAGTTGCTAGTCAGCCGATGTGGCCGAGCGGTTCTAGGCGTTTCAGTCCGGAACCACGCTGCTGCTACGGTCGCAGGTTCGAATCCTGCCTCAGGCATGGATGTGTGGGAAGTTCTTAGGTTAGTTAGGTTTAAGTAGTTCTAAGTCTAGGGGACTGATGACCTCAGATGTTAAGTCCCATAGTGCTTAGAGCCATTTGAACCATTTCTTTGTTGGTCGACTTTCACGTACTACTGTCGTGAGCATCTATAGAAATTCGCGAAGGAAACAACGCTTCATATCACAGAACGTGGTCAGAGACTTGCCGCTCTGTACAGCAGCGAAGGCGGCGATATGTGATAGATTTAAAGACAGAGCACAATGATGGAGCAGACACAAGTGTTTCGAAGCACACCATTCAGCGCACATCACTGAACACGGGCTGTGAAATAGACGATCCCTTATGTATTCCCATGTTGACCCAACGCATGCCACTGGAGACAGTACTTTGCTATGGAGGACATTCACCAGGTTTTTCATGGGACCTATGGCGGCAGCAACGCCGCAGCCATGTGAACATTATTACAGACTACCTGCATCCCTTCATGACTGACGTCTTCCCCGACGGCGGTCGCGTCTTCCAGTAGGATAATTGTCATCGTCACAAGGCCAAAATCGTGCTACAATGGCTTGAGAAACGTGACAGTAAACTCATGTTGATATCTTGGCACCAAATCCTTGTGGCCCATATCTCTGGAACAAATGGTTCAAATGGCTCTGAGCACGTCTGAGGTCATCAGTCCCCTAACTAACCTGTGGACATCACACACACCCATGCCCGAGGCGGGATTCGAACCTACGACCGTAGCGGTCGCGCAGTTCCAGACTGAAGTGCCTAGAACCGCTCGACCACACAGGCCGGCACCTCTGGAACATTACCAAGAATCTGTCGAATGTTTGTAACGCAGAATTGCTTCTGTATTGCGTTCCAAAGATGGGCCAATATGCTATTAAGCAGGTGGTCATAATATTTCGGCTCCTAAGTGAACACTACTGTATGTGAAAGTTACAACACCTAGAAGGAGTGATTTGAATAACACGAAAATCAGAGGAGTTGAATAGCGGAATAACAGTAAAGACAAACATTTCTGAGAGATTCCGTACGTAGAGCCGACTGTGCCCCGTTTTGTATGACTGGACAGGTCAGTGTTACACCACACACAGTAGATGTAGAACAGTCAAATGAAGTTAAAATATGCATGAAATGGCCCATATGCTTCGTCGACGTTAGAAAGCTCAATGTCATCATGTGAGTGAGATCGAACGAGGCGTAATTATTTGTCTCCTGAAGCGAATTTGTTGTAGGGTGACATAGCGGCTCACCTAGGGATAGCTGCTATGACAACGATGTGTTTGTGGAACCAGTTGATCGAAAAGGGTTACACAGAGCGACGAGTATGGACTGGACCGAGCAATATGACCACAGCACAGGACGACCGCCATCTTATCCTCATGACCATAACCGATAGAACAGCTTCGTCCACAGTGGTGGCTCAACGTTGGAGCGCTCCAGTGGATGTGGACATGTCTGCGTCGACGGTTCGACGCCATCTGCTGAGGGCTGGAGTAGTGGCAGGCATTCCATTGCGTCGGCTTCTGCTGACCGGAAACCACTAAAGTCTCAACCTGAAATGGGCTCATAAAAGCCGTCCAGAATGGTACATCGCAGATGTGTTTGATTGGGTTCTGACCTGGGGAGTCGGGGCCCAGCACATCCATTTGAACTAGCCACTATATTCTTCGAACCACTGCAGTCACGTTCCTGGCCTTGTGACGTGGCGCACTGTCTTGTTGAAAAGTGCCACTGCGGCAAGGAAACATGATCGTTATGAAGGGATGTACGTGGTCTGTAACCAGTGTACAACACTCCTTGGCCTTCTTTGTGCCTTGCAACAGTTCCACTGGACCCATGGATTCCCACCTGAATGTTCACTAGAGCATAATGCAACCGCCGACAGTTTGACTCTGTCCTGCAGGACAGGTATCAAAGAGCTATTCCCCTGGTAGACGATGGGTTGGCGACCTCTCATGATGATGAAGGTACCAGGATTCTTCAGGCCATACAACGCTCTGATGCGCCAACGTCCAGTGCCGATGGTCAAGTGCTCATTTCAGTCGTAGTTGGCGTTAACATTGGCGCATGCATTGGTCGTCGGCTGCGGAGGCTCATCATTAGGAGTGTTCAGTGCACTGTGTGTTGAAACACGCTTGTACACTGCCCAGCATTAAAGTCTGATGTTAGTTCCTCCACATTTCGCCACCTGTCCTGTTTTACCAGCCCTCCCAGCCTACGACAGCGGACAACCCAACAAAATGGTTCAAATGGCTCTGAGCACTATGGGACATAACATCTGAGATCATCAGTCCCCTAGGCTTAGAACTACTTAAACCTAACTAACCTAAGGACAGTAGACACACCCATGACCGAGGCAGGATTCGAAGCTACGACCGTAGCAGCAGCGCGGTTCCGGACTGAAGCGCCCAGAACCGCTCGGCCTCAACGGCCGGCTAAGACAACCCAACTTCTCGACTACTGGGCGTGGTTTCAAAAATGGTTCAAATGGCTCTGAGCACTATGGGACTCAACTGCTGTGGTCATAAGTCCCCTAGAACTACTTAAACCTAACTAACCTAAGGACATCACACACATCCATGCCCGAGGCAGGATTCGAACCTGCGACCGTAGCGGTCGTGCGGTTCCAGACTGTAGCGCCTTTAACCGCTCGGTCACTTCGGCCGGCTGGGCGTGGTTTCACCTCCGTTTCACCACGTCTTGAAGACACTCATCATAGCACTTTCGAACACCCGTCAACTCCTGCAGTTTCCGAAATGGTCGTGTCGAGCCTTCAGGCCATCACATCCTGCCCTCACTCAGACTCAGACAGGTCGCGTGCCTTACCCATTCTAACACGGACAGCACGCTCACTAATAGTACAAGCTTCGTGCACGTGTCTGACTAGTAGTCATTCCTCGCCACGTGAGGCTGCTATGCCGGCCGGTGTGGCCGTGCGGTTCTAGACGCTTCAGTCTGGAACCGCGTGACCGCTACGGTCGCAGGTTCGAATCCTGCGTCGGGCATGGACAGTTAGGTTTAAGTAGTTCTAAGTTATAGGCGACTGATGACCTCAGAAGTTAAGTCACATAGTGCTCAGAGCCATTTGAACCATTTTTTTGAGGCTGCTATTGTCTGGTCGGGCTTATATCGATAGCAGATTGGTGGCCACAATTTTCTGGCTGATCAGAGTATATTTCCATAATTCTAATCATTCGTGTATAGTCATGTTCCAAATCTGTGGAATAATTTCTTTGTGATCACTTATCTCCTTCTTGGTGCTGCAGTTTTCACCAACAGTAGTGGAGCTTCATTCCATTCGTAATGCGTCAGATTTCCTCTATCTCTCTGACGTTTTTGTCTGACTGCTTTAGTGTGAAAGGTATTTTTACTCACTGAAATTTTTTGTGAATGTAGTCATTTCTGGTAGAAGTAATATTAAAGGATAATGTGTCCCATTACACTCTGCCTTGGACCAATATCACGAGTGCTGATACACAGACGACACCTAGAGTCCATTGTGCTGCTAGCGTAAAAGCGAGTCACAGAATTATCATTCACTCGTCTACCTTGATACCCTCCCCTAGCCCTGTAGGTGCCGTAAACGTCAGACTTTCACCACAAAGTGTTCGTGGAACCAGTTGATAGAAAAGGGTTACACAGAGCGACGAGTATGGACTGGACCGAGCAATATGACCACAGCACAGGACGACCGCCATCTTGTCCGCACGACAATCCACGGCTTCGGACAACACTAGGAGAGCAGGGGAGCGAGAGGCAGCGCAACCCCGCTCGTCTGACCGTCGTCGGGAGGACGAATCGGTCGGGCGGCGACGGCGTTAAGGATGCCAAGGCCGAGGCGGCAGAGTGCGGCGGAGGGTATCTGCTGGCGCGGCTGCAGCCGTTTCGTAATGCAGATAAGGGACAGGAGCGGCGGCTGCACGGCGAGGTCAGGCCGGCCACGGCGCGGTGGCTCCGGCTCTGCCCACGTGTCCTCGCCGCCATCGATCTGCCGGCGGCGAGGCGCGGCGCGGCGCGCTACCCGGCGACAAGCCGCGCACGCTTTTTCCGTCGCCCGCTGAGCGGCCGCCTCACCGCGATAATTACTCAGCGCGCGGCGCCCACCGCCGCCGGCGCAGTCTCGCCTGCGGCGCACAGTCTGGAGCTATTTGTGAACGTCGCTGCGGTCAGCCTGCGTCTATAAGACTTCTCCCACTTCTTCTTTGCGTTATCAGTCTTTGATCGGCTTCACGCGGCACTCCTCGTCTACTTACTATCTGCTAATCATGTAACGTCCCCTTAGAAAAATTTATGATTGACTGTGTTGATGAACCTATTACGTTATTTGATTTTTTTACAGCTGAGCAAAACTGAACGTACTCAGACATTCACTGATCTGACAGACAATATTTTTAGCGCAACGCAATCTGACTTTCAATAATCTGTACAAAAGAATGGCCCTGACTAACAATAACCTACACCTTTCATGAATCACTTACCTCACAATAATCTTCGTTACTCAAACTACTGCAATACAGCGAGCGCCTTTACTGCCATCTAAATAAAAGATTCAAACAACTGAAGGCACTAACTACTGATAGGCACAGTTAGCAAATGAAAGATTTTGATAAAGAACAATGTATTTACCTCAATAGTGTTCAAAAGTCATAATTATATATATATATATATATATATATATATATATATATATATATATATCAGTTCATGACATCCAGTCTTACAAATTTACTGTCTCTGATGGACACACGTCCAGATCATCCGCTCTCAAAACTCCGCCATCTCTCTCCCCACATCCACCACTGCTGGCAGCTCACCTCCAACTCCGTAACGCTACGAGCTGTTAACAGCCAACTGCCCAACGCTACAATGGCGAGTATTACAACAATGCAAACCAGCCACAGACTGCACACAGCACTGCCAGTGATTTTCATACAGAGCGTTACGTGGCGTTACCAATATAAAAACCTAAACAGACTACTTACATAGCCTCCATGCTCCCCACAAAAAATTTTACAAATTGTTTTGGGCAGTGGCCAATCACCTCAAAGGGAATGCCCTGCCTTAAAAATAAGGCAGTCCGAAAGGCACATTCGTGACCTCCATTGAAAACAGTGCAAAAACCATGGAGAGAAAAGCGAGTTAATTGAACTTCTTGTAGAAATACAACATCCACACAGGAATCAGGAATAAATTGACACTACGAAGCGATCCGCAGTTCCGATTCCACCCGATTAACATTCAAAGAAATAAATGTTTAACCCAGCAACAAAAATCGAGCTGCTGACCCACTTAGTTACGTCATCAGTATGTGTCTAGCTCCACTGACGAGTTCGAGGATGGGAAGCTTGCACCCATACCTGTGGAATCTTTATGTTTCATCCTCACTCGAGCTACCGCGTGCTCAGATTGGACGAATTATTTACAGCGACTATGTGATTGGGGTCGGGAACGTGGGCGGTTCTTGAACCTTAACCAAGTTAGGCAACAAACAAGGTGCCTCAGAAGCCCAAACCGTAGGATGGAATCCCTCCAGTTCAGATCGACCACAAAAGAAGGATCAGGCATCACAACACCTGGGTCGACAATTAGAACTTCCCGGCGACCACTCGTCTCGACGGGAGTAACAACAGTACCGTTCCTATATCATCTGAATGGGTGACATAAGGTGAGTAGGTAAATTTAGGGGCGCTTCAGTTCGCTGATGTTGAATCATTGGAACACCAGAAAGCTCATCGACGTCCCCACCCCTTGGTGATTCGGGGGGAGCTACCACAATCGCGGGAGGAACACTAGGAGAAACACTACAGACTTCAGCAGCTGTTTTCTCACCACCGATCCCACCGTAAATGCAAGAATCAGCACTAGTAGACGTATCAGCCTCCTCGCTATCCTGCGTACGACATCCCCTACGTTGCACTGGGAACACTGCAGTCGTGGTAACAACAATTTCAGGAGAGTGCTGTGCTGCGGGAGTGATGGTGGAAATTCGGGAGCAGTAAGCTGCGCGTCCCTCTATTGTTCAGTTTCCCCTGGGAAAGTGGTGCCAACCGCGTGAGGAGTAGAAACGAGATTAGCTAACGTCAATCTTCGACACTAATGAAATGAGTACTTCGATATAAATACCCCAACTTGATCACCATACCGGGCAGTTATAATTAACCTTTCCCTATTTAACACGTTGTAGCGAGGAAAACTAATTGCCGTCATAGTACCAAACTTGGTAGCATTACTGTCCGGTGTATGGGGTGCATGGTTTCCTTGCCTCACAAGCACATGACCAGTCGCAATGCATTTGTTGACATGTCAACATGAGCTTGGACAAAAGGAGCAGGGCATTATTGGTCTATTATCAAAACAACAGTAATGCTACAGCTGCACTTCGAGAATATTGCCGGCTGAGAGGATTACAGAAGGGTTCTCTTTCTCCTCCTGCTGTACGGAGAATGATGAAGAAGTTCGAATCAACGGGAGAACTGGGTTTCACCAACAACCGGTTGCACTACATGTGGTTGATGAAATCGCTGTTGCTATGGCAAAATTCCCGAACGTCAGGCAGTGCGCGTGCTGCGTCAAGACAGTTGAATGTCCTGTGGTCCACTGCACGGAAGGCGTTCGAACCATTCTCAAATGGTATCCGTACAAGATCCATATCGTACAGCAGCTTGTACCGTAGGACGCACAACGACGTGTTGACTTCGCTCTCCACTTTCTCGCAAGGACTGAAGTTTACTAGGCCGGCCCTGGACCATCATATGGATAGACGAAGCTCATTTTCTCTGACGCGTGAGATGAACATTGCCGAGTGTGCGAATCTTCACCTCCAGTGACTGTGCATGAAGTCCCTCTGTATGGTCAACGTGTCACTTTATGGTGTGGCTTTACGGCTACGTTCATCATTGGCCCATTCTTTTTTGAAAAGATTGGCGTTCAAGTACCAAAGAGGTGCAGCCTGACTGGACAGCGTTACTGCGATATGCTTCGCCAGCCTGTCATACCCGCCCTACAGGAGAGAGACGCAGTGAACTCAAAAGTTTTCATGCAAGATGGTGCCCCACCGCACATCGCTCGTGATGCTCACCTGCTTCTCTGAAACACATGTGGTAACGATCGGCTAATCTCACTCCCTGTGCTTTCTGGTTGGGGGCTACCTGAAAGGCAGGCTTTACCAGGGTAACATTCACACACATGCTGATCTAAAGCGCAGTACATCAAGAGAGAGATAGCCAACAAACCTTCAGACATGCATCGTTCTGCTGTGCAGAATGCAATCCTGCACTTTCAGACACTGATGGGCGCCTTATTGAACTCCTTTTGTACAGCAATGGTACAGAAAGGTAATGGTATCATGTACCGTAGCAGCACATTAAAAGTGTGAATTGATTCTGCTTTACCTCTGTTCCCCATGTCCTTGACAATACTTCCAAGTTTGATTCTCGTACGATAATTAGTTTCCGTGTTATAATGCGTTAAATTATAGCCACCCGGTAAATTACATGAATTCAGTAATCACAGACCTGTAGATGGGAAACAATGTTACGTTTGATTACCATCTCCACTGAACATTGCAACTTGTGGTGAGTGGACCACAGTTCGCATCATATACCCATCACATCACCAGGGAGCAAAACCTCCTTAATTAAATTGTCGTCAACCTCTGGAGAGAGACTGAACACTCGGATATTCATATAACCCAGTTCCGCGTTAGCAAGAAGCCTCATACTTATGGAACCATCACGATACTTAAAGTGAACGTGACAACCATGACGCAGAAGCAACCTCTCTACTTGTAGTGGATCCAAAAAGTTAACGAAAGACACATATTTATCAGAATCAAAACAGGCAGTATGAACCTAATCAGATGTTACATGAATAGTATCAACGAGCCAGTCAAAAATCTCCAAAGATCCGAGCAGCATGGATTTGTCGGAATTAAAGCTGAGTGCCTTTCATCGGAACACAATTGGAACGCATGGCCGACATTACAAGCAGACTACACCTTTACCAACGGACACACACAACTAACGTTTTGGAGCAAACGACGATGTGACACACATGAAGACACAAATAACAAGCGACTGTTAATCAAATTGCGTGCATATGGAGTATCATCTCAGTAGTGTGACTGGATTCGTGATTTCCGCTCAGAGAGATCACTGTTCGTAGTGATAGACACTAAATCATCGAGTAGAACAGAAGTGAAATCTGGCGTTCCGCAAGGTAGTGTCATAGGCCCTTTGCTGTTCCTGATTTGCATAAATGTTCTAGGTGATAATCTGAGCAGCCCCCTTAGATTGTTTGCAGATGACGCTGCAATTTACCGTCTAGTAAAATCATCAGACGATCAATTCCAATTACAAAATGATCTAGAGAGAATTTCTGTATGGTGCGAAAAGTGGCAATTGGGACCAAACAAAGAAAAGTGCGAGGTCATGCACATGGACTCTACAAGAAATCCGATAAATGTTGGGTATACAATAATCGCACAAATCTAAGGGCTGTCGATTCGACTAAATACCTAGGAATTGCAATTACGAGCAACTTAAACTGGAAAGACCACGTAGATAATATTGTGGGGAAGGCGAAACAAAGACTGCGCTTTGTGGGCAGAACACTTAGAAGATGCGACAAACCCATTGAAGAGACAGCCTACATTACACCTGTCCGTCCTCTGCTGGAATATTGCTGCGCGGTGTGGGATCCTTACCAGGTAGGATTGACGGAGGACATCGTAAAAGTGCAAAGAAGGGCAGTTCGTTTCGTGTTATCATACAATAGGGGTGAGAGTGTCACCGATATGATACGCGAGTTGGGGTGGCAGTCACTGAAACAAAGGCGGTTTTCTTGGCGGCGAGATATATTTACGAAATTTCAGTCACCAACTTTCTCTTCCGAATGCGTAAATATTTTGTTGACACCCACCTAAGTAGGGAGAAATGGTCATCATAATAAAATAAGAGAAATCAGAGCTCGAACGGGCAGATTTAGGTGTTCCTTTTTCCCACGCGCCATTTGAGAGTGGAATAGTAGAGAAGTAGTTTGAAAATGGTTCGATGAACACTCTGCCAGGCACTTAAGTGTGAACTGCAGAGCAACCATGTAGATGTAGATGTAGATGTAGAGGATAAGGTATCCAGGGGCGCGCGATGCTGCAGCGAGGCGGTAAACCGGCAACCTTCCTGCTCGGCGCACGAAGCGAAACTGCATTCACCACTAGACCATGAGCAGCAGACATGATAATCATGATGATGATCTACAGCATTCCATTTCAAATCGAGATAAGTAAACTCTTCCCCAACTAACTCATTTGCTGTATAGGGTGTAACAGCAATATCCTCAAATATACCACCAGTCTTCTTAGGCAAGTGGAACGAAAGGAGCTCAAAATAAATTAAAAGGTGGTCGAGATCACTCCTTCGGCAGCCGTAAGTGAACAGGCAGGTATCGTCCACCATCTACGAGAGGACTTCAAGAAGTAAGGACACATGTCGTCAAACGCTAAGGCAACTGCGCAACAAGAGAGGCGCATTGTCTGAAGAGAGTACATGTTCTAGGTTTCCTCCAGACACAGTTCTGCTGAGGTACGGGTAACAGATGCATCACAGTGTGCGAGTTACATGGCGCGGCAACCAGAGACGTTCCCCAACGTTGAAGTACGCACGACAGTGCGATTCATGTGAGCAAAGCGTCTAAATAATACACAATTTCACCGTGAACCTATGGAGGTATATGGACCAAATTCAATTTCGCGTCCGGCTGTACTGAAATAGTACCAACAATTTGACCAAGGCCGCACACAGGTGGATGGTGCTGATCGAGGAAGGGAGGGGGGTAGGATAGATCATCAACATCGACCACAGACAACAATATCCAGGCGAGCAGGGGACTTATTTGCAGCTATTGCAAATTTCCCAATGATGAGGACGTTGACACATTGGTTCCCGAATGACTCTGTGGCCAAGGAGCGGATGGGTTTGAATGACTGGTAGAACATTCCAGTCGTTGTTTACAGAACCTTGGTAACTATGTTGAAAAATAGTGTCACGTGTCTGTTTCATTTTGCAGTGTAGTGCAGCATTCAATAAAAGTTACTTGGCTTGCCATAATGATGTGTAACTTACTTTTGAAGACAACTCGCATTTCTGACGTTCGCCTTTGGGCGACCGCTAGTCCCAGTCGACTGACTGAGTCGATGTAGCGAATACAATTGCGGTTCGTAATTTTTGCACGACCTGCCACTGCTCATTTTCTCAGTCAAGAGACTTTGTGTAAGATGAACTGACTAAAACTCTGGCAAGGACATAGTCAAAATAACAACAGCACGAGTGACTTTCCTTGGACGGGCTGAGACAGACCAACGTTTAACGTCTCCCATACTATAAACACGCTCGCTCGGCTGTGTAGCAAGTACTGCTTCCTTCTTTGTAACATAAAAAACTGAGCCCAGTAATTCACCTACACGCTACGTATCTACCTGATAAGTTGTTGTACATATGACATTCCTTCGTCGTTTTCTCATCTCCTGCTCTTTCTTTTGCCAACGTATCTACCATGGAACACCAAGGACTTTCCTCAGGAAAGCTCATGGCGTCTGCAACTGGTTATGAATCTCTATGTTCGTTATATCTGAGATGTTCGACTCATTGATCATATTACACTATCATATGCACAACTGTCCTGGCTGCGTCTCCTTTCATCAGTCAAACTGAATATATCTTGTGTTACGACGCCAATTTTCATTCTCTGCTTTCGTATGGCATCATATTCTGAGGTAACTTATCATTGAATAAACGAGTATTCATTACACGAAAGCATGCAATCAGAATAATTGCTGGAGCTCATCCAAGATGATCCTCCAGACACTTAGTTAAAGAGTTAGAGAACTTCACTGTAGCCTCACAATATATATATTCACTTATGAAATTTGTTATTAACAATCCGAACGAATTCAAAAGTAATAGCAGTGTACATGGCTACAACACTAGGAGAAAGGATGATCTTCACTACTCAAGGTTAAATCTAACTTTGGCTCAGAAGGGGGTAAATTATGCTGCCACAAAAGTCTTTGGTCACTTACCTAATAGCATCAAAAGCCTGACAGATAGCCATATAGCATTTAAAAGGAAATTAAAAGAATCTCTTAATGGCAACTCCTCCTACTCATTAGATGAATTTTTGGATATAGTAAGTGGGTAATTTCCCCAACCCCCACAAAAAAAATTAAAAATATTGAGTGTCATGTAATATTTTGTGTAATGTAATATCTTGTATAGACACCTTTTATTAACCTGACACGTCAACATCATTTCGAATTGTCGTATTCATGATCTATGGAACAAGTACTAATTTAATCAAATCTAATCTCTAATCTACCCAAGAATTTCTACTAGGCCTTGTCTTTTTAGCTATATGATCCTCTCCTGCCGTCACTACTTCATCTCTCAAAGCTACCCAATCGTCTTCTACTGTATTCCTCTCCCCAGTGCTTAAGCTCCCTCTGAGAGTCCAGCAACTTCTGGATCTTTCACCTTTTTACAACTGATTCAGTTTTAGTCTGTTATGGCGTAAAGTCAAGCGCCAGCACGCCAGTCGGGACGACAGAGGAGGGGAGGTTGTGAGAAGAAGTCAGCCAATCGCACGCTGACCGGACCTCCCTCCAGGACGACAACGCGACAGCAACAGCCCCTAAGTGGAGAGGACATAAGCGCCGCGACCGACTGGTGACGACCCAGTTCAATAGCAGCGTCAATGATAGACACTTCGCTTGTACTCTCTATGAGTTGAGATTGTCTATACTGAAAAATATTTATTATTTTCTATGTCGCCCTTTGCTTGCGACACATCTGTCTAATTGCAAAAGTTATGTCTTGTAATTTTCTTTTTGAAATAAAACACATTAATAAGACTAGCTTGACTGTTTGTCTAGAGAACCGAATATGCAGGCTTCCTAGACATTGCATAGTCCATAGTTCACAACCAGTAAATTGTGGTCAGAGTCCACATTTCCCCCTGAAAATGTCTTACAATTTAAAATCTGGAGCCGGCCGCTGTGGCCGAGCGGTTCTAGGCGCTTCAGTCCGAAGCCACGCGGCTGCTACGGTCACAGGTTCGAATCCTGCCTCGGGCATGGATGCGTGTGATGTCCTTAGGTTGGTTAGGTTTAAGTAGTTCTAAGTCTAGGGGACTGATGAAATGGGTTCAAATGGCTGTGAGCACTATGGGACTTAACTTCTGAGGTCATGAGTCCCCTAGAACTTAGAACTACTTAAACCTAACTAACCTAAGGACATCACACACATCTATGCCCGAGGCAGGATTCGAACCTGCGATCGTAGCGGTAGCGCGGTTCGAGACTGAAGCGCCTAGAACCGCTCGGCCACACCGGCCGCGGGGACTCATGACCTCAGATGTCAAGTCCCATAGTGTTTAGAGCTATTTGGACCATTTAAAATCTGGTTCCGAAATCTTTGTCGTACCACTACATAACCAATGTGAAACCTTCCGGTGTCTTCAGTTCTTTCCCATGCATACCATATTTTTTATGATTCTTAAACCAAGTATTAGCGATTATTAAATTATCTTCTTTGCAAGATTATTCCAGGTGGCTCCCTTTTTCGTTCCTTTCCCCCATTCCACATTTACTTACTATTTTTCCTTCTCTTCCTTTTCCTACTGTCGAATTTCAGCCCCCATCACAATCATATTTTCGTCTCCCTTAATTTTCTTACACGTTGTAAATCTACTTCTGCATTACCGCCATTAGATTTTGTATTTAATAACCCTGTATTCACCTGATCAGAAGTCCTGTTCTACCTGACACCAAACTTCACTAATCCCCACTATATCCAGCTTCAGCCTATCCATTTCCCTTTTTAAATTTTCTAACGTACCTGCCCAATTAGGAGATCTAACATTCCAAGGCCCGATCTGTAGAACGCTAGGTTTGTTTCTCCTGACGACGACATTTTCCTGAGTAGTCCTCGCCCGAAGATTCCAGTGGGGGAATATTTTACCTCCGGAATATCTTACATAAGAGAATGCCATCATCATTTAACCATACAGTAGAGCTGCAGACCATCGGGAGAAATTAGAGCTGTAGTTTTCCCCTTCTTTCAGCCGTTCGCAGTACCAACACAGCTAGGTCGTTTTGGTTTATGTTACAAGGCCAGATCATCAGTCTTACAGGCTGTTGCCCCTGCAATTACTGAAAAGGCTACTGCTCCTCTCCAGGAAAAACACGTTTGTTAGGCCTCTCAACAGATATCCCTCCATTGCGGTTGCACCTGCGCTACGGCTATCTGTATTGCTGATGTACGCAAGCCATCCCACCAACTGCAAGGTCCATGGTTCATGGAGGTTATTAGTTCATAATGAATATTATTTACTCCCATTGTCACTGTAGACACTCAAATCGTTTTAACACTATTTGTCATAGTAAAATTGTTATTTCTTAGGTAGCTATGATGTAAATGAGATATTGTACGTGTGAACCCTTGGTACGATGTGAGAGAGCTTACGTTACTAAATAATATATATATATATATATATATATATATATATATATATATATATATATATATGTTCCATCTAGTTGGCCCTTCTTTTGCGCAGTGGCCGAGCGGTTCTAGATGCTACAGTCTGGAACAGCGCGATCGCTACGGTCGCAGGTTCGAATCCTGCCTCGGGCAAGGATGTGCGTGATGTCCTTAGGTTAGTCAGGTTTAAGTAATTCTAAGTTCTAGGGGACTGATGACCTCTGAAGTTAAGTCCCGTAGTGCTCCGAGCCATTTGAATTTATGAACCTTCTTTTGAAAAACTTTTGATCAGATTTTTTCATTATCTACTATTACTAGGACCTCTACATTGCCTCCTTTACTCGCCCACTTAATTATTAAAATAGCTTTATAGCACCAAACTTTACATGCTTTCAGACTCTTTTCCTCCAGTATTCGCAAGGTCAACATTTCGCCGCCATGCAGATTTCTGCTGATGTCGTACAGTTTCTCCCTCTTTTCCATAGCAGTACCTGATACCAAAAGCACATCTTGTTAAACAAAGCTTTCTTCGCCGAACTAAAGATGTTTTCCTCGCTTCAGCCTGTAATATTGTTTTCTAGCTAGCAAAGTTTTGATATTTAGTAAGTCACTCTTCTTTTTTTCTACTACTTTTGTAACCTCCCCTTAGAAAATTTTTATAAATGACAGTGCTGGAAAACCTCTACGTTATTTGATTTTCAAACAACTGAGCAGAACTGAACGTACTCAGACATTTCTCTCTTTACTTATTCTGATCAACACTAAACAGGCACACAATATTTTTAGCGCAACACAATCTGACTTTCAATAATCCGTACAAAAGAATGGCCCTGACTAACAATAACCTATACCTTTCATGAATCACTTACCTCACAAAAATCTATGTATATAGGGTGTTACAAAAAGGTACGGCCAAACTTTCAGGAAACATTCCTCACACACAAAGAAAGAAAATATGTTATGTGGACATGTGTCCGGAAACGCTTACTTTCCATGTTAGAGCTCATTTTATTACTTCTCTTCAAATCACATTGATCATGGAATGGAAACACAGCAACAGAACGTACCAGCGTGACTTCAAACACTTTGTTACAGGAAATGTTCAAAATGTCCTCCGTTAGCGAGGATACATGCATTCACCCTCCGTCGCATGGAATCCCTGATGCGCTGATGCAGCCCTGGAGAATGGCGTATTGTATCACAGCCGTCCACAATACGAGCACGAAGAGTCTCTACATTTGGTACCGGGGTTGCGTAGACAAGAGCTTTCAAATGCGCCCATAAATGAAAGTCAACAGGGTTGAGGTCAGGAGAGCGTGGAGGCCTTGGAATTGGCCCGCCTCTACCAATCCATCGGTCACCGAATCTGTTGTTCAGAAGCGTACGAACAATTCGACTGAAATGTGCAGGAGCTACATCGTGCATGAACCACATGTTGTGTCGTAAAGGCACATGTTCTAGCAGCACAGGTAGAGTACCCCGTATGAAATCATGATAACGTGCTCCATTGAGCGTGGGTGGAAGAACATGGGGCCCAATCAAGACATCACCAACAATGCCTGCCCAAACGTTCACAGAAAATCTGTGTTGATGACGTGATTGCACAATTACGTACGGACTCTCGTCAGCCCACACATGTTGATTGTGAAAATTTACAATTTGATCACGTTGGAATGAAGCCTCATCCGTAAAGAGCACATTTGCACTGAAATGAGGATTGACACATTGTTGGATGAACCATTCGCAGAAGTGTACCCGTGGAGGCCAATCAGCTGCTGATAGTGCCTGCACACGCTGTACATGGTACGGAAACAACTGCTTCTCCCGTAGCACTCTCCATACAGTGACGTGGTCAACGTTACCCTGTACAGCAGCAACTTCTCTGACGCTGACATTAGGGTTATCGTCAACTGCACGAAGAATTGCCGCGTCCATTGCAGGTGTCCTCGTCGTTCTAGGTCTTCCCCAGTCACGAGTCATAGGCTGGAATGTTCCGTGCTCCCTAAGACGCCGATCAATTGCTTCGAACGTCTTCCTGTCGGAACACCTTCGTTCTGGAAATCTGTCTCGATACAAACGTACCGCGCCACGGCTATTTCCCCTGCTAATCCATACATCAAATGGGCATCTGCCAACTCCGCATTTGTAAACATTGCACTGACTGCAAAACCACGTTCGTGATGAACACTAAGCTGTTGACGCTACGTACTGCTGCGCTTGATGCTAGTACTGTAGAGCAATGAGTCGCATGTCAACACAAGCACCGAAGTCAACATTACCTTCCTTCAATTGGGCCAACTGGCGGTGAATCGAGGAAGTACAGTACATACTGACGAAACTAAAATGAGCTCTAACATGGAAATTAAGCGTTTCCGGACACATGTCCACATAACATCTTTTCTTTATTTGTGTGTGAGGAATGTTTCCTGAAAGTTTGGCCGTACCTTTTTGTAACACCGTGTATATCAGTTCATGATATCCAATATTACAAATTTACTCTTTCTGATGGACACACGTCCAGATCGTCCGCTCTCAAAGTTCTGCCATCTCTCTCCCCACATCCACCACTGCTGGAGGCTCACCTCCAACTGCGCAACGCTGCGCGCTGTTCACATGCAACTGCCCAACACTACAATAGCTTACAATTTTTGTCATGTTCTTATTGTTCTCGTTTGTCGTTAAACAAATTCTGATCCAAATAAGATTTTCATGCCACTCGACATGACTTATAACCGTTCTTCAGTTTCGTGCAGAAGTACAATATATTCTGTAGCCCTTATCATTGGTGAATGTCCTCCTTGCATTCTCAATCCTATTCTGAAATTTTCTTTTACTTCCATCATTATTTCTCCAGTCTACAAGATAAACAACAGTGGCGAAAATCTACAAACTTGCCTTACGCCCTTCGTAATATGGGCACGTAATTCTCGATTTTCCAGTTGTATTACTCTAACTTGCGGAACGGATTATTTCCGAGACATGACCGACAGCGAGTGCTGGCCGCTGTCGTGAGCGACAGCATCGGTTTCCCGGCCTCTTGAGGACGGGGGCCATTCTCGCATGTTAATCCGGCTAACGGGTGTGGCATGATCCGACCGGGATCGTTTCAAAGGTCCCACAGACCGGTTTGTGTTTTCTAGTACTCTCTGAAAACAATCTACTGAAAGTGACGGCAGGCAGCAGCTCTTTGCAGCAGGTTCGTTCGGATAAAGTTGTCACAAACGAGTGAAACCGTTTTCAAACTGTCTCTTACAGCGCCTGCGCAGCCTCGCGATAGCTTCGACCGTCGGAACCCTTTGGGTTTGTTCGAACACATATTCCGCGTGTTTCACTATTTGACCACCTGTAGCGCTGTTTGATACCTCTGCTCTCTTCGCGTTGCTCAAATGTTTCTGATTTAAATAATGAAACAGTGCCGAACACGGTACGTACTTTTTTCATGCTTAGCAATACGCGTTTCAAGGATTTTTTTCTCATTATCAAGCGCAAATATTTACATAAGTATTTTGTGTGCTATCTTTTATTTATTTATTTACCCACGAAATCATGTTCATTATATGAGATACAAGTTATAGCAAATGTGTGTGGTGCCATACTCGCACTGTACAGTGTCGTCCTTTTGAGGCTGTAAGGTACCGTACTGTGCCTCTGTTATGTACAAAAACACACACACCGTGTGAAATTTCTCAAATAGTATGAGTGTTTGTTTGCGTATGTGTGGTTTTACGCATAATGGAGGAGTTGCAGTATCTTGTAACCTCAAAAAGACGACTACAGTGCAAGACATGCAGCACAACACACAAAATACTGATGTAAATATTTGATCATGACAGAGAGAAATTCTCGATACGCGTCGTGCTAAGCATGAAGCAGTATGTAAGTGGTGCGGTGTTTCATTACTTAAAGAATGAATGACAGCTGCAGTCATCGATGAAACTGAGTCAAACTTTTCTGCTTCCCACTTGTAATCGGCACTTCTTGGAGAAGCAGTGATACAAAATGTTAACTGAAGAAGTTCTCAATTATTCCTGATACCACTTTCTTCATCAACATCGTGTTTTATTTTACATATTTTAATTATACGCGTACGACGAAAAAATTTAATAAGCTAGGTAACACAAATTTTGTGGCTGATTGACAATATACTGCAGATAACTAGTACCAAAGCTAGTAAAATAAAAGGTAGTAAATCCTCTAATGTTACAAATGCTGGAAATTACGTAATTTGAAAAAGAATTGTAGTTGGTTTAATTGGTAGGGAGTGGTTGCAATGATTGGTTGTGAAAATGGTATTCAGCTTGATTTCATTAATATATGTGTAACAGTACAGCATGCTTATTTCTACCTATTCCTCCTCCCCACTAAAGTGAGCCAGGTTAATGTGTGCATGTCATTTATATCAATGACTATAGTATATGACCCTCCAAAATCGGCTCTTGTGATCGGATCCTTGTATGGAAGAGACAAAATTTATTCATTTTGAAAGTGAAATTAACAGAGGATAGTCAGATCCTTTTCATCTTGATATTCCAGGCTTATATACAACACATTTCTGCGGAAAAATCCCTCAAGGGAATAAAATTACACTAGGATGTGTGAAACTTTCACAAGGTTAAAGTGTACTGTTCCTTAAATGGCTAGCGGGAACCTAGTACTTAGTTTCTTCAAAGAGAATGCTACAAGAGTGAAAACAAAAAGCTGTGCACATGCGCGCGCTGATCTCTTTGGGGAAGAATTTCGTCTGATTAGTCCAAACTAGTTGCAGCCTTCCACTGGCCGCCACTCGAACAGCTTTCACCCAGTCACAAGCCACGGGAACTGGGAGAATGCTTGCGTCGAACGCATCCGAGTGGTTCCAACAGTTGCAACGGTATCTCAAACGAACCTAATGTCGTGGAGCTGCGGGTAGCTTGCTAAGTGGAGAAATCATTCGGTGGCCCTCTGGACGGAGGTGGTGTGGAGGCGTACTTCAGAAATTTGGAGTCAGGGATCAGTAAGTCTGTTCTCTCGTTCTGGGAAGTTCACAAAGTGTTCGGAGGAAGATTTCCTTGCGAGGCGTGAGAAACGTCTTACTTTTTTGCCTAGGTTCGAGGTGAATGTTGCTGTTTAGGGAGCGTGCACGGACTGATTAGGAAAATACGATATTGCAGTACCTATGTTATTCCGAATTACGACGCAAAGTTCCTTCGGACATGCATTTGTATCGCATTTCAGAATAACACAGGCACTGCAATATCTTATTTATCCGCCCACACCGGGCAAGAGACTTTCAAATAAAATGACTCCCCTGTACGGGAATGTACATAATGGATGTACAAGTACGGGATGTGGACACGTGGTTGGCGTCATATGAAAGTTTGGATCTGTTCGTGAATCGTTTCGGGCAGCCAGATGATAAGGCGACCCCTCCGGGTAAGCGGGCAATCCGGGTTCGAGTCCCCGTACCGCACAAATCTTCATTTTCGTCATTCCACTATGCGGCTGATGGTATTCCCTATTTGCAAATGCGCATATATTTAATGTTTAGGGAAAGGTTGGCTAACAGAGCGTGGAGCAACTGGCTAGCTGCAGGTGCTTAACGGACGATTCGGACTTGTCGAGGATTATCAGAAGATAATTAATAGCGTTTTGCTCCACAGAAATTTAAAGTGTGGAGTTATTTTGTGTGTCCTTATCCAGTCTGACTGTGGACTGATCCAGTGTTGTTTAAGAGGATGTGTTAGTAACCAGGTGGTGACGGTGTAGTGACCGATGGCTGCATTTGTTGTGCAATCCACTGGTCGAACTTGGAAGCTTTTGAATATAGACAGATGGCTACAGGCCATTGAGTACTGGCGTAGAGGAAGTAAGTATTTTAACTTTGCCTCGCGGATAAAAGCAGGGTGACCCTGATTTAGCTCGATAGCGTATGTGGAACAGAGCACAGAAATTATCCAGGTCCGCCACCAAACGTTTGGCTTGGTTCAAATGGCTCTGAGCACTATGGGACTTAACATCTATGGTCATCAGTCCCCTAGAACTTAGAACTACTTAAACCTAACTAACCTAAGGACATCACACAACGCCCAGTCATCACGAGGCAGCGAAAATCTCTGACCCCGCCGGGAATCGAACCCGGAAACCCGGCCGTGGGAAGCGAGAACGCTACCGCACGACCACGAGCTTCGGACACAAAACGTTTGGGAGGAAGCGTACGGAGTAATACGTCGCGCGCTTTGTCTTGCGAACCGCACGGCTAAAAGACTTGTTGAGTATGGCTACCGCCGCGAAATGACTTCACCAGACACTACAGAAGCTCCGTGAAAACCGGGGAGTTAGAACGTTTCAGTTGGTTCTTGTAAATCTGCGCTGATATGAAACTTCCTAGCAGATTAAAACTGTGTGCCGGACCGAGACTCGAACTCGGAACCTTTGCCTTCCGCGGGCAAGTGCTCTACCACACTCAGCTGCAGAGTGAAAATCTCATTCTGGAAACATCCCCCAGGCTGTGGCTAAGCCATGTCTCCGCAATATCCTTTCTTCCAGGAGAGCTTCTGTAAAGTTTGGAAGGTAGGAGGCGAGGTACTTGCGGAAGTAAAGTTGTGAGGACGGGGCGTGAGTCGTGCTTGGGTAGTTCGGTTGGTAGGCACTTTCCCGCGAAAGGCAAAGGTCCCGAGTTCGAGTCTCGGTCCGGCACACAGTTTTAATCTGCCAGGAAGTTTCACCTCTCAAAATGGTTCAAATGGCTCTAAGCACTGTGGGACTTAGCATCTCAGGTCATCAGTCCCCTAGACTTAGAACTACTTAAACCTAACTAACCTAAGGAAATCACACACATCCATGCCCGAGGCAGGATTCGAACCTGCGACCGTAGCAGCAGCGCAGTTCCGGACTGAAGCGCCTATAACCGCTCGGCCACAGCGGCTGACTCATACCACCTCTCCTCCGAAGGAAAAGTTCAAAGGCGCACCCTTATCTGGTAAAGCCACGGCAGCAGTCTTCAGGAACTCTGAAAGGGTTATTCTTTTTGATGTCCTCTCATATGTTGCAACGATCAACTCTGAAGTGTACTCAGAAAATTGAAGAAACGACTTCAGTGTGTTCGCAGCCACAAAAATGCAAACGAACTTCTTATTCTCCATGACAACGTAAAGTCTCACACAAGTCTGCGCTCTCGAGAGCAGCTCATAGAACTTCATTGGACTGTTGTGCCCCATCCATCCTACAGCCTGGCTCTCACAGCTTCCGACATTCATCCGTTTGGCCCAATGAGGGATGTACTCCGCCGGAAGCGGTACGTAGATGACGGGGAGATTATTGTTGCAGGGAGATGTAGGCTACGACGTCGACCAGTAGAGTGGTACAATACTGGCATACCGTCCCTCCCAGTAAGGTGGTGTAAGGCCGTCGTACTGACTAGAGATTATGTTGTAAAGTAGGGTTTTGTAGCCAAAACAGTGGGGAGTAATGTGGTGTATTGAAATCCTGAGTTAAAACAGCCTGTTGTCAGAAAAAAAACGTGTTGCATTACTTATTGAAATCCTCTTGTATTTTATCTGTTTGTCTATCGTAGTTTCTGGGATGGAGATTGAGGATCAGCCCGGCATTTGCGTAGAGGAGGGTGGAAAACCCCCTCAAAACACTCAGGCTGGCCTATTACTAGACCAACGCTCATTAATCCGCCGAGCTGATTCAATCCTGGTGTGAGTCACCTCCCTGTCTCACAAACTAGCGCGCTCCGCGTTAAGCTATGCGAGCAAGCCTTTCAAAACTCCAGCAATTATTATCAGAGATACGAAGTCCGTAGATCCTAAATCAGGGAGGAGTGATGAGAAGCAATATTTTGTACTGATTGTCCTAGCAGTCTAGCAGTTAGTATTGTAGTCTGTTAACATAGGGTTCTATTCCTGGTTGCTTTCGATGTGTGCTGGCTTGGAATGCATCCATTCACCCGTTCAGTAAACAGTCATCCAAGTGTTGTCATTACGCGCAAGTACAGGGGTTGGACAAAAATACGGAAACACCGCGAGAAAAGCATTCTTGAAGATAAATGCAGATTCTAGCACGGCCTCCAAGTTGCGCTGTTGTATTTGATCATTAATAGCATCTGTGTAAGGTCCTCAGTATGTTGAAATTGTCAGCCGTGGTCAAAACAGCTTTCAGTGCATTGCGTAGGAACCAAGTTCATTCAAAAGTGGGCAAATAGTTGATGATCGAATGGTGTCTGCTTCCGTAACCAGGGTGTGTGTTTCAAGAGGCACCGTATGGAAAACGTATACCGCATACAAGGTAAACGGAAGAACATCACCTGACCGGCCACTGTGGCCGAGCGGTTCTAGGCGCTTCAGTCTGGAATCGCGCTGCTGCTACAGTCGCAGGTTCGGATCCTACCTCGGTCATGGATGTGTGTGATGTGCTTAGGTTAGTTAGGTTTACGTAGTTCTAATCCAGGGGACTGATGATCTCAGCTTAGAGCCATTTGAACCAATTTTGAAGTCCCAAATCGGTCGAAATTGTGTGTTAAGTGAACGTGATGGGTAGTTATTGCAGAGGATTGTGACCAAATATAAGAGGACGACAACTGCAAAAATCTCTGCAATAGTGAATTTCGTACTCGCGAACTCTGTCAGTACCAAAGCAAAACGAATGGAGTTACAAAACGTGGGAACCTGAGCTATGGAGTAATGTAACAAAGTCATTTGGCGGGATAAGTCTTGTTTCACACTGTTTCGAACCTCTGGCTGAGTTTACGTCCCAGGAGTGAAATATGGTAGGGATAAGGTGATGATTTGGGTAGCCTTAACGTGTTAATCCATTGGCCCCACCGTTACTCTACAAGACTGCATTAGTGCCAAGAATTATGGAACCATTTCGGCTGATCAGGTTCATTCCATGGTAAAATGTTTGTTCTCCAATGGTGATGAAAAGAAATGAGCGTATGGCACCGTTGGCCGGGAGGCCCCATCCGAGGAAGATCGGCCGCCAAGTGCAAGTCTTATTTCGGTCGACGCCACATTGGGCGACTTGCGTGCCGGTGATGAGAATGAAATGATGATGAGGACAACACGACACCCAGTCCCCGAGCGGAGGAAATGTCCAACCCGGCCGGGAATCGATCACGGGCTGCTTGCATGAGAGACGAGCCCGTTACCACCCAGGTAAGCAGGCAGACTCGAATGGTGATTATGTGTTCCAAGGAGTCAGGGCCCCTGCTTAAAAAATTCTGATCATCCAGGACTGATTTTTTGAGCACGAGTATGATTTGTCGCATCTCCCCTAACCACCTTAGTCACAGATCTAAAATCATTGAGGTTCTGTGGTATACTTTGGAGAGAAGGGTGAACGATCGCTATTCATCTCCATTTCTGTTACCTCACTTACCACTATTTTGCGGAAAGAACGACATAAAATTCGCTTCAAAACGACATAGGAGCTGTATTTATCTATTCCGAGACAACCGAAAGCTGTTTTGAATGCCAACGGTTTTCCTGGACCGTATTAGGCGTGGTAATGTTGTGTGTTTGAGGTGTTTTCATATTCTTGTCCACCCCCTCCGTAATCTGATTACTTATTTGCAACTTAAAGCTACAGCTAGAATAATACGAGAATGGAGAGGTAAGTTCAACTGCTCATTACTTGTATGCTAATACGTATAAATACCCTTATTGTTCCCACTGCAAACGCCATAATGATTCCTGTCTCCAGCGTTCGTATAATGTGATTTTATGTGCAGGTGTATAAACGTTGAGTTTGTAGCGAGTGCGTAGTGTTACGTTTGCACTTCTAAGTCGTGTCTCCCTACCAATTTCGCGCAACGACGCTCTGAGCGTGTTTTTCAGGGAATTTACTAGTTTGAACCTGGGACCTGTTGCTGGTAAGGAGACGCCAGACCACACATGACATGTAGAGTTCAGAAGAGTTCAGTGAGACTAGCGATGATATAACTAAATACTTAATGATTTCCGCGTCAGCTCCACTGCACTCCCTGTAAAAGAATCTTAATACTAACTAAATTTAGTGGAAGGGGTTCAAGGCTTTCCTATTTTTAGTTAGCTGGTAAAATAACGTCGAAAAAGTAGTTAAGTTTACCATTGGAAATTTTATTCTACTCATAAAACATTGTTTATAAATTGCACTATTGATAAAAGGAAATATTTTAATACAGGATGATAAAAACCAACTGCGTTCAACAAAAATGTGAACGAATATTCCCTGAGTGGGTTTCCAAGTTCTACAATGGATCGAAGGATGACCTATGCCATATCACATCTATAATCTAGGTTTAAATTAAGTTTCACAAAAGAGAAAACTATCAAAATGGTCTACAGTGACCCTCAATTATCTTTAATTACTCATCTAATTTGTCGTAAATTACAGTGGCTGATGTGGCTTCTCAATAATTATATAACAGAAAAATCATCACGTTTCAGATTTTAACTTATGTAGCATATGTGAATACCAAGACATTTAATTGACGATCGACACTAGTATTACGTAAAAAGGGGATGTAACAGATGAGACTTCTGCAGTTCTGTGTCAAGCCTTATGAACTCAAAAATGCGGCATCGCGTGCGTTCATTACCTTGTCGGTGTTCGTCAGGGGGTGGCGGGCGGTACAGCTCCACGTACCTCGCCGTCTCGGAAGCAACTCTCTCCTAACTTCTCCTTACTACAATTTACCGAAGTTGGTTTAAAAAAAAAACTATCTGGTTGTGTTTTCATCTGACTAATCAGGGTCTCAGTGTTAACCTTAAGCTCCGCCTACAAAAATTCTGTCTATCCAATGAGAAACGTTATACTTTTCGTGGTGGGGCAATGTTTTTAACGTTTGCAACGTAACAGAGACGCGAAAAAGTCTCACGCTAAAACTTGTAGCTGGTGTGGCCCTTTTAGTGTTATCGTAAGATCTATACTGTTCTTCTGGAGGGCTCTATCTTTTAACATGGGCTGGGGGTGGTCCTGGTGGTTGGCTGGCCACGTGGGTGTCAGTCCCTTATCGTAGGGCCTTCTAGCTTAACACGGTTCTGCTTTCGGCTTCTGATCTCGTTTCTTCCCTCGGAACTGCGTCTGTTTCACGGTGGGAAGGTATGACATGCATTTAGGAGTTCTTGTGTTAGTCTGTGCTATTCCATTTGCTCACTCGTTGATCGTATTACTCTGGTTAATTTAATGTCAGGATTTATTTGGAGCTATGTGACATACTGCCGGATTTGCTTGGTTTTCATGGAAGGTGTTGGATTTGCCTGACACCTTACACACTGCTATGCGTGGGACCTAATGTCTGCTTGTAGCCCATCTCTTCCACTAACACGAGGGTAGGTGGCACGAGTAACACAACCAGGCGACCGTGGCATCGATAGTGTCCCCTGTCCTCAGACTGTACTAATATGGACAGATGTTCGAATTTAAATCAAGCAACAGTGTGACGTTCAGTAACAGACTTCACCACAAGTCTAATAAAACGTTGTAACAGCAGCTGTCGTTTAAAGGTTAGGAGCAACCCTCTCAGGCAGACACCCACCACTTCATATATGAAGATGGTATCTGTTCTTTCGGACATGTTCCAAAGAACAGATACCATCTTCATATACAGTTAAGGCTAACCGGCCATTGACCTCCTTCTGTGCTGGACGCACACGCTTTGCCCTAACTCTTACGGGTTCAAATGGTTCAAAGGGCTCTGAGCACTATGGGACTTGACATCTGTGGTCATCAGTCTAACTCTTACGGGATTCGATAAGATTGTCTGCCGCGAATAATGAGTGTAATGGGCAGGGGCACTACGAATGTAGTGTGTGGACATTAAGCTGGGAATGAGGGTCTCACGGGGAGCGTGCAAGGGATAAATCCCTACTGTCGCACTAACCTCTGTGCCCTCGGTGGCTCAGATGGATAGAACGTCTGTCATGTAAGCAGCAGATCCCGGGTTCGAGTCCCGGTCGGGACACACACTTTCAACTGTCCCCGTTGATGTATATCAATGGCTGTCGACAGCTTAGGGCCATGATTTAATTATCATTTCATTCCCACCACTTCAGGTCAGGATCAACGTGTTCCTCAAAAAAAGAAAGCTGCCCAGTCCAGCCAATGAAAAAAAGATTTACTGTAATTGCGAAAATACATAGTGCTAAATGTATCCAAACATCAAAGTCATTTGTAATTATACATTTTTAAGGTATACTACAGAATTCAACATTAACCACGAGTACGAACGTATTCTGTGCATATGCTGATCAATGGGAATTAGCTGTTCCCCTCTGCATGCAGAAGATACATTTATCCGACTGATAACTGTACTTTAAGATCAGTTCGGGGATTGCACAGTATATTTGTTATAGTAATAGTAGATGCGGTGAGCGTTGTCTGGAGACATACTAACAAACTTTCTGAAGCTAAAGGTTGCAAAATGTTATACGACGGTCTGATAAAGACAAGCTTCTGCATGCACGGAAAATCTAAGTCGAACACAAACATAACTAACAGCAAACGCAGAGCCCGTTTGCATCAGTCGACATAAACGAACATTTTATTTCATGTGTCCTCTGTGGTTCCTCACACGTTAAATTGATTATTAGTTACCATCTTAGTGAATAAATTGCATCTCTGGACTAAGTCTGTTTGGCGTTGATGGCAAGACGCATTTCACTACATTTATTTTCAAAATATCTTCACTGGTTTATAATATTTTCTTCTTATAGTATTTATATATTAGATATGCGATGAAAGAATTCTGGTCGTGTCTACAATACAATTTTTTTGCTACTTTTATGTTAAAAACTACTAACTGGTGCAGATGTAACTGTAGGCTACACACAGAGGAAATACAAGTTTTAAAAACACACTGGAGAAAAGCGGATTATAATTGTGGGAAGCGCATGCCTATGGAAAGAACATCATAAATGGTATAGGACAACCAAACACTGTTCACATATGTGGAAAAGACAAGACAAAATCGTACGTGGAATGAAGAAAAATTTAAACATTTGTAGTAGTACGAGTGTGTGCACCAAATATTTATTTTCAACTTGAAAACAGCCAGTAAACAGTAATTCAGATGAATGTGCAGGGATATGTCATCACATATCTAACACATAAACAGAGTAAGAAACAAAAATGGGTGCTATAAGCCTCTGAAGATGCTTCGAAAATAAAAGAACAGAAATTCGTCCTGCAATCAAAAAAATAGCCGTCCGTTTGGTAACAGAGACGGAATTTATACACTAACAAGATGGTAGTCATTTATTTTGCTTATCTTTATGTCGTACAAATTTGCAGGTGGGATTATACTGTTTTGTCGGTTCTTCCAGTACCTACCCTCGAGTTTAATTGTAGGAAAATTGGAATCAAAATCTCACTCTAACAAATAAAACAAAATCATAGCAAGAAAAGATTTCGAATTTTTAAGAGTATAAAAAATTACATCTATGAACATGCATGACAGGCGAAGAAGACAAAATAAATTTTTTGTTGGAAATTGAAATAATATTTGATTTAATGATATTTCCGTCATTCGTCTGCATGAACTTCTTTACTATCATGATTTCGACCTTAAGCCATTATCAAGTACAACACTGAAAAACATTTTTGCACAAATGCATAGAAATTTAACGTTATTGTGCCATTCTGACGTCAGATTGAAAATTATCGAAATAATACTACCCAAATGTTGCGTATAATTACACATTGTTAAGTGAAGTCATCCTCAAGAACTACTGAACTGGGTGTCCCAGCGTGTGGATAAGTAAAATATCACAAAAACAGGTAGCAAACATGTTTTCAACCATAGAACAATTCAGCCATAAAATGAATATCAATACAGTCGTTACATGTGCAATGAACATGACCTGAAGATATATTATGGAAGTTACTTGTTCACTGGTAGTCAAAGATGAACAGTGTACGTTGTAAGTCTGTGCTGCATATTCCATGATTATGGAAAGATCGTAGGTAAATAAAATTGAAACGCATTCATTCATCTTCGGAAGAACGGCGTTATCTGTGAACACATCCGTAAATACATCTTTGGAAGAACAGTGTTATCTGTGAATACAAAGTGTAAACAGTATGCTTATAGCACGAAAATATGACATCCTTCCGAAAAGAGTAACCCACATCATGTACACTCCAACATCTGCGCAGTGAAGGACGATTATAACCTTGACAGAACACAGCCAACTGTCGAACCTTATTACAAATTGGATCTATGTCTCATACACAAACTTGGTACACAAAAGTTTGCCATTAATATCTTATATGTTGTAACCAATATGTTGTAGAAGAGAATAATGCACAAAATAAGAGATATTATCAGCATAATTCATGTAGTGATCGAATGTTTATAAATAAGGATGGGGTGAGCGGGGGCAGTGGCGGGGAGTGACAGGGGTGGTGAGGGTGGGGATTAAAATATTAATATTAATATGGGGAGTGTGAGGTTGGGGGGGGGGGGGAGAATTACATGGAACCGGGGATCAAACGCATGGGAAAGATAGCAGGTAAGTGGTGGAAAAGTTATCAATGAAGTGGAACCTAACGATTGCCTAAAATAAGCTATTTTTATCTAATGCCACTCACGTATACACACACACACACACACACACACACACACACACACACACACACACACACACACACACACACACACGTCTACGCGTTATTAATATTCTAAAAATAAAAATTATATCCTTCAGTGGCTCTCGTAAAGCAATCCCTCTACGCACGGCCTGAGCTGCTGGATTTTTATAGCTAAGCTTAAGTTACAACTTATGTCGAAAGTAGATAAAAGTTTTTATCTGCAGATCTCTAATATTCGTAAGAATGCGATCAGTTATTTTAGAACAGTCTCACATCTTCTTAATGCGGGTTTTAATTCATGCTCCGGTAACAAATCACGCCAAGCGTGTAGGGTAATTGTAAGAATATTAGAAACTGTGACATCTGTTTACGTGCAATTACTGCTCCCTTTGTTAAGTAAGCTCATCGGGAAAACCATTAGTTATCACTTTGAAAGAGTACTCAGGTCGCCATGAAGCGCTGTAGATGGTCTATAACTGGTGCCAGGCGATCGTGTGGTCCTCCGCCAGTGCAGCTAGTCATGGTAGTGTGATGTGTATGGCCAGTCTGTTGTACGGTGTCAGTGCAATAAGATGGGTTGACAGGGGGATCTGGCAGAATCAGAGTGAAAAGGAGCTACTGTCTTTGGACGTTCCCACGACCAAATTGATAACTCTACACACATTCTCAACACATTTCCATGAAAAACTTAAATACCTCAGTGTCTGGATGACTAGGGAATTTACATGGGGACGACGACATACAACACGTCGCCAGCAAAGCACACGCGAGGCTCAACAGGCAAAGCACACTGAATCACTGGAGGAGGATACTCTCGTGGAGATGTTCAAGAAACACTCCACACGATTGCACAGCAACTCAAGTCACCCGAACAACCCCTTCATCCTGGATCTGGGGAACTACAATCACAACCACGGGTGGAAGCATAACCGCCCAAAAACATTTTTCCTTTGGGAAAATTAACCCCCCATGGAAGGCTTAACTGAGCGCACAAACAAAGCTGCACCGGCTAACTCCTGTATGACAGTAAACCTGACTGGCACCGCAAGCTGAAATCATGAAGTCAACCGGACGGCTTAAACAGGGAAGCCGAACACTCAAGACACAAACTCCCACACAACGAGCGGCCAATTTCGTAATCAAACTGCCCATTCAGATGACGGTACGGTATGTTACAGGTACGCTGACCCTGCAGCTGCCCCAGGAGATTTCTTCGGAGACCAGATACAATAATAATGCCTCTCCACTAACATATCCTCAGACCCAAGCATGAATTGTCGCTCTACTATGAGCCAGACTGTCGCGGAGGTTTTTTTTCTCACGGCTTTTGCCATTGGACTTTTTCTCTTGTGCCCTTACAACTGCAACCCTTCAATCGCTTTCTTTCGACTATCTCCTAGATGGGACCGTATTAATGGGTGATCGTGCCCAGACGCACGCACAACATCACAACCCGCATCCTGTGAAGTCTATATTTGATTGCTAACCACATTGCAGAAGTGACAGCAGAACTTTTTGTGATGGTCACCATGCTGCTGCGGGTGTAGAGGGGCACCACTCTTCTGGACTGTGAATGAAGTTGCGCCGATATGTTCGTTTATCGACGCGGTCAGTCTAGTGCGTCTACAAAAAATAATAATATTCCATGTAACACAGCGCAAGAACGGTGGTCGCAATAAGGTCCTAACCAACAGGCCTTATCAATAAGAATAGCTTTCATGATAGAAATTTCTGGTGCTACTGAATGCCGGTCCGCCGGCCGCAGTGGCCGTGCGGTTCTAAGCGCTACAGACTGGAGCCGCGCGACCGCTACGTCACAGGTTCTAATCCTGCCTCGGGTATGGATGTGTGTGATGTCCTTATGTTAGTTAGGTTTAAGTAGTTCTTAAGTTCTAGGGGACTGATGACCTCAGCAGTTAAGTCCCATAGTGCTCAGAGCCATTTGAACCTTCTTTTTTTTTTTTTTTTTTTTTTTTTTTTTTTTTTTTTTTTTTAATGCAGGTCCATGTCAATCACACTCCACAACTAAACACTGTGAAGGGAGCTGCATGCAATGGACGTTTGGAGCCTAGTACCTCGCAAATTTGAACATTTCTCCACATAAAGCTACTCTACTTCAGTGAGTCAAACATTACCGAAACTGGTCGGAAACCGACGTGCAGCGTGGACACGCGAATCGTGATTTTGCTTCTTTTCAAATTATTCAAGGCGCCGAGTGCAAGGACAGCCGATGATAGGCTAAATTCGCTGTGTGTGTAGCATGTGGTTCCTTGCTGTTATCCGAGCGCTTTTGGTACCATGAGTTAGACCCAATCATTTATACTACCGCGAACATGAACCAACTACGCGAGTAAGAGTTGCGGCCTCTTCTGCATCTTCACAGCGAGTATGCTGTGGACACTCCCGACTTCCAGTATGATATACGTCGCTCACAGCACTAAACACCCGGATTATGTTTCGATGAACGCTCAAGCATCCTATCGCACTTTGACAGGTCCGCTAAGAATCACTCGATCTGAATCCAATGGGTAAAGTCTGGGTCTTCCGGGAACAGCGGGTGACACTAGGCAATCAACATCCTCGTGAACAGGTACCTCTACGGGATCTTATCATCGATGAGAAGTTTGTGATGGATATTCCATATATGAAGAAACTAGGACTCTCTTACTCACCAAATTAACGCTCTGCTATACGGTATTAACGTGGAAATGACTACAATTTTAAAGATGGCTGTGAGCCAGCAACCGTCCAAGACTGTGATTTGTATAATACAGCCAACTGGTTGCAACGAGATTTAACTTGACCTGATTTCGACACCGGCTATTGGTATCTTCATCAGAAAATCCAAATCAGTTATCTGAAAACCATAAACGTTGAGGAAAACCAAGAACAGATGGTTGCTATACCGAATAATTTATGCTCTCTTCATATAAAATAATATCTTAAAATCGCATTTAAAACCATACAAAAATTACAGATGGGTGACGTAACAGTGGTACCTGCCAGTAAAAAGAATAGCTACATAAGGTAGCACATTCTACGCCGCCAAGAGCGCACTGGAGATGGCACAGGCCGAAGATGCCACAACGTGGACACAAAACAACTCGCGCCATCTATAAACAATCAAGAAATCGGCTGCTTACATTAACAAAAGGATCTTAAATAGCATTTTAGTGTTCATCTCGCAAGTTCACAGCCAGTATTACGTAAAATAAAAATTTATGCAAGACAATGTAATAAATGTTCTATACATTTCGTGTGAAAATGAATTAAAATGTAATGAATAAAAGGAGAGAGGAAGAAGATATTTCAGAGTCTATTCTAAGTAAAAAGAGGAGTCAGTTTTAGGCGTTTCTAAGTAAGGGCTTCATACCATTAAAGAAATTTTTATTACATAGCTGTAACTGTCCATTCAAAACGAAACCGTCACTAGGAGAAAGGTGTTTGAAAATTTCTAATTCTTCAAGGATATTGAGCATGAAGCCTTTCTTTTCTGCTTGTAGGATAATGACGTCGTGACGGCCTGTAAGCAATAAATGACCAGCAAAGGACGACTTATACATACTTGTACCTTTTTTCCTAAGAGATGTTCTTTAAATCTAACATCAGTTGCTCGTCCTGTGTCAGAGGTGACTATTTTTTTCTTCGGTGTGCTTTTATGAGCTATTATGGCTAACATTATTTTAGTGCGACTGAGCGGCACATGAGTATGTCATGCAGTCTTGAAAGTGAAACGTTGCCTAACTGATGTGACCATGGAAGTACAGTGTTGCTTATTATGCAGGCGCCTCATGTGAGCCTTGCAATGTTTGCTTAAGCGCTGAGCTGCAGCATGCTGCACCGGAAAGTGCAATAAAACACAGCAGCACGTCAGTCATGCGCTGTTACGCCACGTGTTCATGATGATGGCGTCGGTGTCAAGTCGTCCAGCCGCTTGTGCTTAAGCCAGGGATGAAACTGGGATATGCTAGTTCACTCCCATTGCGTATTTATCGTACCAAATGAAAGGTCAAGGCGGTCTTCGGTTGCGATTATTTGCCAACATGTACATCACGAATATGAATTTGCATCATGACCGTACGTCTGAAAAATCTCGGAGAAATATCGCTGATACTAGCACCTATCAGTTATCCTATAAACTCCGTCAGCAAATGGCGTTTGTTTCAATTTCGACACAATTCAATGATGTGGGACAGAATATGCTGAGAGTACGTTCTTGGCACCACGAAGAAAGGAGACTAATTAGTTAAACTTGGCAACACTATTGATCATGCTAAATATATCACAAAATACTTTGAAACGTCCCCTTAGAACAATTATACACGACTGTCCTTAAACTGATACACAATATTTTTTTAGCGCAACGCAATCTGACTTTCAAAAATCCCTGCAAAAGAATGGCCCTGACTAACATTAACCTATAAGTTTCACAAATCACTTACCTCACAAAAATCTTCGCTACTCAAGCTACTGCAATACAGCGAGCGCCACTACTGCCAGCTAAATAAAAGATTCATAGTACTGAAGGCACTAACTACTGATAGGCATAGTTAGCAAATGAAAGATTTTGATAGAGAACAACCAATGTATTTACCTCAATAGTCATAATATATATAGCAGTTCATGACAAATTACAAATCTCCGCCATCTCTCTCCCCAGATCCACCACTGCTGGCGGCTCACCTCCAACTGCGCAACGCTACGCGCTGTTCACATCCAGCTGCCGCTGCCCAACACTACAATGGCAGACAACAATGCAAACTAGACACAGACTGCACACAGCACAGCCAGTGATTTTCATACAGAGGTGGCGTTGCCAATAAAAAAACCTAAACAGCCTACTTACAACTTAGAGGTCGTGAATTACATGTTTACTAACAAGAGATGTACTTTGTTTATTGTTATATTTAATAAACCCTTTGCCTTGATATCTAAAACGGGTTGTATTCTGAGTAATGTGTTTGAAAAAAATCAACCTCATAAAAATTTATGCAAGACAATGTAAGAAAATCCTGAAACAGACAAAAAAGACAAAACACTACATGGAACGAAAAACTGAAGATTAAACGTGATTATAAAAAATTTAATACCCCTTGGAATGACAGAAAAAAGCTAACCTACGATTCCCAGCACCGTCTAGCTGGTTACCTGACTTCCTGGAAAAAATATCACATGCCAGCAGGAACCTATTTCTGTAACATTAGTAGTAGCTGTGACTACATCAGTTATTAGCACCGCGAACGCAATACTTCATTTTAGAGAATTTCAGTTTCATCAAAAGTAATTATACTGTTTCTCAGGTGCCGGCTCTTGGTAACATCATCGACGACAGCTGTTTAAATTTGGAATTTTTGGTGCCATTAAAAAAAATCTATGCCTCTCCTCATTTTCAACAATGTGCAACGATTGTAACAAAATTTAAACTTTTACAAGAGCTAGTAATTTATTGCCGGCCGCGGTGGCCGAGCAGTTCTAGGCGCTTCAGTCCGGAACCACGCGGCTGCTACGGTAGCAGGTTCGAATCCTGCCTCGGGCATGGATGTGTGTGATGTCCTTACGTTAGTTAGGTTTAAGTAGTTCTAAATGGTTCAAATGGCTGTGAGCACTATGGGACCTAACAGCTGAGGTCATCAGTCCCCTAGAACTTAGAACTACTTAAACCTAGCTAACCTACGGACATCACACACATCCATGTCCGAGGCGGGATTCGAACCTGCGACCGTAGCATTCGCGCGGTTCCAGACTGTAGCGCCTAGAACCATTCGGCCACTCCGGCCGGCTAAGTAGTTCTAAGTCTAGGGGACTGATGACCTCAGATGTTAAGTCCCATAGTGCTTAGAGCCATATGAACCATTTAGTAATTTATTTCCTCACTCGATTTTCTTTTGAGATACCACTCTCTTTTGTTGATACGAATGACGAATATATTTAGAGCAAAAGAAATCAACTTGCTTGACAAAAGGTTCTAAGGACGGGTCATATGTTTATAGTTAACAAGTTAGATGACAATAAAAGATAACTCCTTAGTCAATAGTAACATGAAATTCACGGTAAGCTAGTGGATACCCTTTAATCATCATGCAGTACCGTATGTATAATAATGCGAGCTTATTTTAAAAACTATATTATTTCTCATTGTTTTCCTACCTAAAAACCCAAAATATTTCCTTGGATAATGTTTTCTGAAGCCAGGTGTGAAAAATATAAACACGCTAATATTTCTTCCGGCGTTCCAGGAGCACTCCTGCACCAGCATAAATAATAAAATAAAAAATAATGCTCAAAACTACGTCTTGGGCTATACGTGTATTAAAAGGCTTCTCTTTACTATTTTTACTATTTGCTTCATTTCATGCCTCCACATTTCCTCTTTATATTGTCTCCAGCGATTCCGCGATTAGAGCCTTTCTATCCCCGCAGTAGGAGTTCCATCGTTGTCTTTCACGTGACGATAATTTTAGTTTTTTATTGAGGGGCACAGATTGTAATATTCCCATGTTCCAATTGTAGACACTAATTCGCTATAAAATTATACTGTAATGATCAAGAAATGCGAAAATTCCGATACATTTGAAGTTGTTTGGTCTTTCTAACGAAATATCGTGTACAATTAACTATTAGAACCGTCCGCAAATCCACGGAAATAAATTTTTATATGATTCGCGTTGTCTGTTCTTTCGAACGTGATACACATTATGTAAATTGAAGGTGGAAGGGGGAGAAAGGAAAGGAAAGGAATTATTGATGTCAGCTGCATCGGCATTTTATGCGGAATCAGCGGCGACGAGTGAAAATTTTCGACGGACCGGGATTCGGACCCGGGATCTCCCGCTTACTAGGCAGTTCCGTTTCTGTTCTTTTTTTTTGAGATAGCTTTGCATTTTATTAATAAACAATATAAAACAGAATACAGCCAAACTTCATACCCTTTCGGTAATACAATGTAAAAATGACGGCCACTCGAAAACGTCGGAAAATAAGCTCTGCCTGGTGCCAAGTCTCCACAGCGGGGACTCGGTTACGTCTTCCCGGAATAGAGTCTTGTTCAACTGTCCATATCCTGATTCAGATCAGTATACAGCAGAATCAACTTCTCTTACCCGGTAATGCCCAGATGCGGAGAGGATCCTTGAATACACTATGTAATTACCGGACGTCGGTGGTTTCTGGATGTGTACTGCAACTGATCATGTCGTTCCTGTAAGAAAGTCCAGAAGCCAAGTAAATCTTTGAGACAATCCTGAAAAAGATAATGCACAGCAAGTCCTTTGATCTAGTTAATCACAGGTGCCTTTGACTGAGGAAAGATCTTAACCGGGCGAAGGAGCATTCCGGGCTCGATCGTGTGGGGCGGCACTCTGAGACAGATGGAAAGCAACCTTCTAATTGTAAGTAGAAGCCACACATGCGCGGAAGAACCACATTCCAGGCTATGTTCATCCATGTCAATCGCTCGACACCGCATGCACATTGGCCGTGTAGTGCCGTGGTACAGGGGAGAATAGTGCGCACATAGTTATAATCGAGGAAGAAATATTTTGATGTGAGAGAGCGCAGGTACGATGCAAGCGAGTGCAATAGGGGGCAGCCAGAAAGGAGGGGCCATATCATCAGTGAGAAGACCGGTGAAGTTGTGTCGATGATGGGTCGACGTCATGAGCACAGTGTTGATGTAAAGGGCCACCGCCCACCGCGTGCACTCGAACATTGTTCAGCACTAGCTCTCCGTTGCGAGGGTATAGGGTGAGGGAAATCATATCTTGAAGTCCATTGCTAGCGAAGCAACCAAAGGCCACCTGGATCTGCTGCGCCATCTGAGGAGTCACTGGCAAGATCTGTGCCAAATGAGCTATGCGGGATGCCATGTGGGCACTAATGAAGGCGAACGTTTGTACCATATCTAAAGCTCGGAGGAGGTGACCTGGGATGCCTGTGTGGAGAGCTTGTACCTAGGCGTTTATAGTTCAGGGCCATCGTACAGCAGAGATCTTATGTAAATACGACGCCCAAACACCAGAGAGTATCCATCGTCCACAATGAGACCACTTGGTCTCCCCTCCCCTGAGCCCTCTGCTGATTTCTATGGCACGTGACTTAACCATGTTGACGTTGCTGCCAGCTGCATTCCCATGTCGCTCAATCCATTCTAGCGACATCCAGATCTCCACCTCAGAATGAGCAAAAAAGTCTAGATCATCCGCATAAGTGCAGCATTGAATTGTGTCCTCTCAGCGTGATCTCCGAAAGATGTTGTTTCAACCCTTTACATAAGTGGCTGTTGCATAGAGGATCACTGAGAGAGGACAGTACTGTTGGACCGAACGTAAGACGGGGATCTATCCTTCGACTCTACCATTAAGCATCATCCTCGAGTAGACATCATGGAGACCGCACATGGTCATGCCAGTAAATACAGCTGGGAAGGTCATATGAGCTATCACAACAGCCAGGAAGTAATAGCTCACTCTATAAGACATGCTATCAAAGACCATGGAGACCAGGACACCGCGCAACCTACAGGCTGATGTAGGGACGATCAATCTCAATGGTCGCTAAGGGCTATCTGGATACCGCCGTCGCCTATCAAAGATGTTTGTTCATATGAAATAACTTGGTGTAATACTCACTTAAGTTGCATCACCAAGATACTGGTGAACATCTTGAAATCACTGTTGAGGGGGGTTATTGGGCAGTAATGTGCAGTCCGTGTGCCACTAGTTAGTTTGGGCAAGAGAGTAACGAGAGCTTCCACGATATCCGGCGGTATTGGGATTGCTAATGGCAGCAATGGCACATCTCCTTCCACCATGGGGCAATCAGACCCTCAAACGTCGAGAAAAATTCCAACAAAAAAAAACCATCTGGTTCTGGTGATTTACTAACTGTGCCCTTATAGCAAGGGTATCTGCAATATCGTCACCCGTTATCTCCTCCAAAAGGGATGCCGACGCCGTATCATCAAGTGTGTTTGTGAGGGGCTCAGGGACTGTTGCCAAGGCAGAATAATTGTGGTGCACCTCCTTATACAGTCAGTGATAGTGGACAAAGAAAGCACATGCGATGCCCGATGGGTTGCCAACCACGTTACCATCTGGGAGAGCTAAAGTACGTACTAATCTTCGTCGTCTTTGTCGTCGTTCGGAGATAATGTGGTGCATGGAGAGATGTTCGCCGCTGATCCTGTCCTGGCATCTCGTTTGCACCACGACACCTTCAAGGCTATGGCGATTAAGGGTGAGAATCTTCGCTTTGGCGCGATGGATCGCCACCTGGCTATAGGGGGATGGCGGAAGCGCTGTATGTGCTCGGAGAAGCGCATAATAGAAGTCCATCATCTGTCGGTGCGAGAGCAGTCTTTCGCTACTGTAACCATCCAGTGCACGTCATAAAGTCGGTGTGACACAGATGAGCCACCATTGAAGTCGTGACAGATACCGCAGCAGTCGAAATTCCCATGAGGTCGAGGTACTCGCTGTAAGTTGCCTATATTCCTGATCCTGTAGGAGTGTCGGTTTCCATAATCTCCGACTTCTCCACACCATCTGCCGCCGAAGGTTGACCGTGCAAATGTATGCACTATGGCTTGAGAAAGCCGTGTGCCAGCTCTCCACTGCTAGAATCGCACTTGCAAGGTCAGGGGAGATGTGATCGACTGTGGTGGTAGAGTGACTGGTGACGTAAGTAAAGCCAAGGCGATCAATATGTAATACCTCCAAGTCATCTGCAAGACGCAGGTGTTGTGCGAAGAGACGCAGTTCGCGGCACAGAGTGTAGTTTGATTGTTGGTCTTTCTGAGGCAGCACACTATTAAAGTGTGCGCAACGGCAACAGCAGATCATCCACGCCGAGCCACCCCTTCTCCGCATAACACACTCTAACGTTCGTGCGCCGCCGATGCAAGTCGCTTGTGCTTCCTCGGGCGAAGATTCCTGAGGTATATCATCCGCCCAAGCCATCGGGTGAGTGGTAAGGTCTTCAGACGCCTCACCAATGAGACGTGATGGTTGCAGGGATACTCCGCATGACACAGGGCGTCGGTCGTCGCGTTGGTCGGCAATCAACGGCTGCACGTTCGACGAATCGGCGGCCAGCCCGATAGAAGGACACGCGTCAGAATCAGGCATAGAGACGTCCATCGGACTTCCATCGTGGTGGTGAGAAATCGCATCGGCTGGTAACTGTGTCGTGGACACACTGGGTGAGGTTATCTTTCGCTTCTTACGCCTCTTTGGGGATCACTGTCTCCAAGAGTGTGTCTCTGTGGCAGACGACGGGAATGAGTTCCGACATCAGGGGCAAAGATAGCCGCGGGCACAACCTTCGCGTCTGCTTCCACACCACCGTGGGGCTTCTCTTCACCTCCTTCTGGAGTCGGTGGGTAGTGAAGGAGGACTTTGTGACGTATCGGCTGCCCCTCCCCGTCCCGTCTTGACATCGCCGCTTGCAAAAGATCCTGTTGGCGGTCAAGCCCATGCATCTGACTGGGTTCCGTCCGCAACGCCGCTACGTATGTGAGAGGTAAAGATGGCGGGGTGATGAAAGGCATCAGATGCGTGTGTCGCTGCAGACGTTCTGCGCGAACGTGACCCTCTTTTCTGCAGCAGGTCTTTGACTGGCCGTCATATATGATGATCCCTCTGTATCCGCTGATGTAGAGGTAGAACGGAACATGTTTACTGCGTTCAATGCATACGTGTCGCACTCTATTCAGAGCAAGGTAGGTGGAGATTTGTGCCCACTTCTCCGCGACGTGGTTGTGAATCGTTCCATACGGCCTGAATGGAGCCATCACATTTTCCGCCAGCACTTCGAACGGGAGTTCGAATATGCGGATCGTCCTGGGTCCGAGACTTGCATGTTCCACAGTCACTGGACGAATGTTGCCGTCCGAATGTTGGAACGCACCTGTGATACAAATTATGTACGTAAACTGAAGGTGGGAGGGATAGAATGAAAAGGAAAAGAAAGGAACTACTGATATCAGCTGTATCGGGGCCTTATGCATAATCAGCGACGACGAGTGAGAATGTGTACCGGAGCGCATAAAGTCCCGACATCGGCGGTTCCTTCCCTTTCCTTTCCTTCCTCCACCTCCATCTTCAGTTTACATAACAAATAATTTCTAAATAAACTCTTTTTATTGAAGCACTATTAACTACGTGAGAAAGACATTTATACATATTTAATACGCCATAATGAAGGCTATCGTTAAGTTAAAAGTGTATAGCGTATCCTGATTAGCGCCAGTGACCACTACAGAAGATACATAATATTGTAATATATAAGCTTTGTGGTAGAGTTGCTCCCTTCGTAGAGTTGTGCCATAACTAGAAAAACGAAGATGAAAAATGTTTATTTTAATTAAAATATAGTTTCAGTTGCAAAATGGCAATATATATATATATATATATATATATATATATATATATATATATATATATATGGTAGCTCAGACTAATGATAGCAAATAATTACATCACTTTTTATAGATTGTGGAAAATAGACAGTTCCTGAGGTAAAACTGGACTTTATGAGAAAGAGTACTGAATAATGAAGCACTGTTACTGATTCATACACATAAAGGCTGATTCAGTAAGGATGACACTTTCACAAATACAAAATTCAGTTCTCTCTCTCTCTCTCTCAGCACAATAATAGGTGTAAGGCAAGAAGTGAAACCAGTGAACTTTACGATACAGGAATCAGAATTACGGTTTAACGGCTCGTCGACGATTAGGTGATTAGAAATGGAGCAGTAAACACACATCATGTTATTTGGATGGAGAGTCATCCACAGATGTAGAAGTAACTTCGGAATTTTCCCAGGAAAGTGTTGGGAACCATTGTTGCGCATATTGTACATTAATGGCCTTGCGGACAATATGAATAGTAAACTCAGACTTTTCGCAGATAATGCAGTTATCTGTAATAACGTACTTTCTGGAAGAAACTGTACAAATATTCATTCAGATCTTAATAAGATTTCAAAGCGGTGCAAAATATGCAGCTTGCATTAAAAGTTCAGAAATGTAAAACTGTGCTATTCTCAGAACGAAAAAACATAGTGTCCTACGACTACATTATCAGTAAGTCATAACTGAAATCGATCAGTTCATAAAATTACCTGAGTTCAACACTTCGTAGGCTCTTGAAATGGATCGATTGCATAGGGTCAGTCGTGGGCAAAGCAGGTGGAAACTTAGGTTTATTGGTAGAATACCAGCGAAATGCAATCAGTCTACAAAGCAGTTTGTTCAATAATCACTCGTGCGGCGTATCCTAGAATATTACTCAATTCTTGACATCTGTACCAAATAGACTAACAGGGGAAACTGAACGTACATAGAGGTGCCAGCACGAATGGTCACAAATTTGTTTGACCCTTGAGAGAGTGTCACGGAGATGCTGAAAGAAATAAACTGGCTGCTCTTGAAGATGGACGTAAACTATCCCGAGAAAGCCACTATCGAGAACTGCCTGTAATGATGACTCTAGGAATATGCTACAACCTCCTACTTATCGCTCTCGTAGGGATCGTGAGGACACGATTAGATTAATTACAGCGTGCACAGAGACATTCAAACAGTCATTCTTCCCACGCATCATACATAAATGGAAAGGGTGAAAGCTATAATAATTGGTACAGTGGGAAGTACCCTCTGCCTTGCGCTACACTGTGGTTTGCGGAGTATGGATGTCGATGTAGACTGAACAAGAATAGGGTAGCGAATTGGCCATGGCTCTTTCAAAGGGTCTATCTCCATTCTCCTTAACCCATTTGCGAAATCACAAAAAGTACAAATATGGGTGGCTGTGCGGAGACTTGAACATCTCGACCAATTTCCTATAGCACGTGGTATTTGAGAGGTGTGACGGACGAGTCATTGAAGCTGTATGTGAGAAGTGCAGTGCAGTGCTAGATCACAGGTGTCTCAGATAGTAAAATAGTCAGCAGGTGGAAGATATACAAAATCTAGTCACGTGCTACTTTATGGAACGCTTGTGTCCCGACTAGGAATACTGTTTCCTGTGACATCAGTGATCTCCTCAAACTTTTAAGCCACACTGTAATCTTAAGCTGCCACGCTAAAGCTGTTTTCAGTTGTTACTAAATAAAGCCGGTAAATGAACAAATAATCAGAAGTCTCAACATAAAGACGGTAGATCAAAGTATCACGAAGGACCATATAAGCGGTTAGCGGATAGATAATGACCGAGCTGGGAGATTCTTTTGGTTTTGAACTTTGCTCCGTATCGGATAGCCGCGTATTCCGCGAACTTATTGGACAGATATCTGTTTCTTTTAAAATAAGCTCCAGGGCCTTGGTCTGTAAGTTTCCTTTTCGGTACACTCTTTCGAGATTTAGAATGTGCTTTTGATGTAGTCCAACATTCCATTGACCACCAACCAACGATAATAAATAATGCTATGTTACTTAACCATTTTTCCATCATTTACAGGAACTGCTAAATGTTTTAGAGATTCATCAACAAGCTAAGCTTAACAACCATCCCTCCTCCCCATCCCCCCACCCACCTCACCCTCTCTCTAAATCACAACAGCGGACCTCCATTTTTCTCGTTCCTTAATATTATCATATTGTTTCTCTTCCGAGAGTAGTCATGCATCAGATGATAAAATAAATATAATAATAATTGACACTGGATGAACTGATGCAAAACGATTGGGCTATCCTAGCTACCGATTGACATCGTAAGAATTTTTGTATTAAGTTCGATCAGTAAACGGATCGAAGCAATCTGGCCAGACACTCTGTGACCATAATGGCATCGAAATAAAGGATGACACGAAAAAGACCAAAACATAAACGTCTTTTTCCAAAACTGTTTCACAGTGGAAGATCGCACTGTAATTGCTCCTTTAAATCATCACACGAGCGACGAAATCACAGATATGAAATAAGCGACAAAGGGACTAAACAGCAACTGAAACCACTCAAAGGAAGAAAGGCCACTGGAACTGACGGTATTCCAATCCGAGTCTATACGGAGTATGCGAAAGAACTTCCTCCTCTTCTAGCCGCAGTGTACCGTGTGTACTAGGGAAGCGAAGTGTTCCTAATAACTGAAAAAAGCACAGGTCACTACCGTTTTCAAGTAGGGTCATAGAACAAAGACGCGAAACAATAGGCCTGCGTCTCTGACCGTGGTCTGTTTTGTACTCGCGCATTATGACTTCTAGAGACCGAAAATCTCCTCTTCAGGTATCAATATGGATTCCGAAAACAACGTTCGTGTGAAACCCAGCCGGCTCTATTGGTCCACGAGACGCAGAAAGCAGTAGATACAGGCACCCAGGGAGATGTCATGCTTCTTGACTTCTGTTCGATACAGATCCGCACTGCTGCCTAGTGAACAAAATACGAGCGAATGGAGCATCAGACAAACTGTGTGACAGGACAGAAGAGTTTCTAGCAAACAGAATACTGCATGTCATTCTGAACGGAGAAAAGTCTTCAGATGTAAATGACACATCGGGAGTGCCCTAAGGGAGTGCTATACGATCATTACTTTTCACAATATACATAAATAACCTAGTAGGTAACGTCGGAAGTCTTTCCGCGAATGATGCTCTTGCACACAGATAAGTCGCAACGCTAGAAAATTGTAGAGAAATGTGGGAAGATCTCACAGACGATCAACGCTTGGTGCAGGAGTGGCAATTGACCATCACCATAATCGCGAGGAAGGCAGATGCCACCTGAGATTCATTGTAAGAATCCTCAGGAAATGTAGTCCGTGAACAAAGGAAGTAGTTTACAAAACACTTGTTCCAGCAATACCCGAATACTGTCCGTTAGTCTGGAATCCGTACCAGATAGGATTGATAGAGGAAATAAAGAAGTTCCGCTGAAGAGCATCACGTTTCGTCACAGGTTCATTTAGTAAGCACGAAAACGCCATGGAGATGGTCAGCGGCAGACGCTGCAAGAAAGACGTGTGCATTACAATATGGTCTACTGTTAATATTTCGAGATCGTACGTATCTTGAAGAGTCAACCAGTATATTGCTTCCTCCTCTAAGTATATCACGTGAAAAGGTGGTAAAGATAAAATTATAGAGATTCGAATCCACACGGAGGCTTGTCAGCAATCGTTCTTCCCGCGAACCATATGCGACTGGAAGAGGTAAATATTAGATTACCAGATTGGTAAAGGCGCATCTTTTACTGAAGCCTGACGTTTGGTGAGGTAAGACGCTAGCGTCAGAAAATTTGCGTATGGTACTACAACGATTATTTGAAGCGAAATGACGTTGTAAGCTTGAAGACGTGGCCTGGACAAGTTTTGCAGTTGAGCAAATATTTTCTTACTAGTTGAATTTAACACATGTTAAGAGAAGAGCATCACGTTTTATACGAGGGTTGGAACTTTAATAGTGGCAACTATTTTTTTACAGCTCGTACAAAATAGATACGTGTTTCAAAGTTTTACTGACCTTCAAAGTAGTCACCAGCATTGTGTATAATCCGTTGCCAGCGATGTGGAAGTCGTAGGATACTCTTAGCAGTGTCAGTTGTGTTGACAGTTCGAGCGGCGCGGTCCATTGCCCGACGAATTTGTAGCAGTTCTGAAGCGAATGCCGTGAAGCGTTTCCTCCAATTTAGAAATCGAGTTGAACTCACGAGGGCTTAAGTCAGGGGAGTGCAAGTAGGTGGTACAGCACTTAGCAGCCCCATCAGTCAAACAAATCAGTAACAGCTTGCACTGTACGTGCTTGAGCATTGACCAGCAAAATGATGGTCAGGTTCAAATGGCTCTGAGCACTATGGGACTTAACATCTATGGTCATCAGTCCCCTAGAACTTAGAACTACTTAAACCTAACTAACCTAAGGACATCACACAACACCCAGCCATCACGAGGCAGAGAAAATCCCTGACCCCGCCGGGAATCGAACCTGAATGATGGTCAGGTCCTCCAGAAAGTGTCATCACTTGAGTCTCTATGCTGTTCATTTTTGGAACACAACCTATGACCATCTTCCAAAACCTTCACGTAACGTTCGGTAGTCACCGCGCCATCAAGGAATATCGCACCGATTATTTCGTGACTGGACACTGCACACCACACAGCGTTTTATTTAATAAGCATTTTAGATGAACTTGCAACAAAAATACTTCAGAAACAAAGTGTTGATATGCTCCTTAGGCAGTAACGCAAAGTAATTTTGAATGTGAAATGCTAAATCAGTACGTCGCACAATTACGTTTACGCTACTAATTCGGGTCATACAACAGCACTTTAAAGGTTACTAGAACGCAGTGAGCGTTTTAGCTGGAAATTCGGAAGTCAAATAAACAAATTCGTTTAAAAAATATGAATATATATTGATAAAAATATATTTTCTCGTAAAAATTACACAACACCAATAATTTGTTAACATACCCGTTACAGAATTGCAACGCCGTTGTAGCTGCTGTACCTGTAACTGGAACCGCATAAGAACAGTGCGTGACACTGTGGTAAAGAGCCAGACTATGGATACAGATGTCTCGAGTTGATCCCCGGGAAGTCCTAGAATTTTTATAAGTCACTTACAGTTTCCTTTACCTCTGGTTAGGTTTGTTGATGTGCACCGCAGTTCGGAGTTCACGTTAAACTGTAGGTCTGGGTTGACTTAGCGACGAAAAAAGTGAATGTTTCCATCACGGTGACGGAGTCACGCTATCGGAGTCTATAGAATGCAGAGATATTGGCTGATTACGATTGTATGTTTGAGTGCAAAATACGAAATGTTTAGCATGAATACAAGACTACGGTCACGATATTCAAGCCTAACATACATTAAGAGTGAATGTTGCATGTGAGTTTTTCTGTAATTTCTACGTGTATTGTACCCAAATCCATATTCATTTGTACTCCATGTTGTAATAAATATCTTAGTGAAAATAATGCCTGTTGTGTCGTTTGCCTTAATACCTGGGTAGATCAAAAAGTCGTGCCTCCGGTGCCATAAATATTAATAATGAACATATAACAGCGGAATTAGTACAGACGATAGACTGAGTAGTCCTCTACATGTTGTGTAGAGGACTGCCCAGGCTATGGTCTGTACTAATTCCGCTGTTATATGTTCATTATTAATTACCATTTAACAAAGTCACCATGCAGTTACCCACATTTGCGCCATAACTGAACTCTGGCATCAAAACCAGTTTGGAAAAATTCGGCGTTTTGCTTTTATGATTTTAAAGCTGTTTTAACCTCAGCCACGAAAAAAGCGTATGGGGACACTGTGTGGTGTTGGATGAAGAAGTTTAGTAATGTAGTAGTAGTAGCAGTAGTAGTGGTCGTAGTAGTAGTAGCTTTACTCATCTGTAGATCTCTTCTTAAAAGTATATAGGACATGTGAAAGTAGTTACAAGTTTAGACCAATTTAAAAGAAGCTGATTCGTATATACATACATTTACAGACTACTAGTTAGAGACAATCGTTAGATTTACTCCAGGTATACAATATTTTTTTCACAAATAACTTATTAAATAATGTAATGCCACACTAATCACTCATATATCACTATCAGTCACTGCACACGCTATACGCACATTCTTTCGTAACACTTCATTCACTACACACACAAACACACACACACACACACTGGTGATCTCTGGGCCATTTTCTATACCGCAACTTCCCATTTGCTATCCTGAAAAACTGAGTCAGCATCCCTCCATAGTGAGATGTTGAGCTCAGAAAGAGGAAGAGGTGTTAGTATTGTGCTATGCCTAGCTTGAGGGTAAGTATTTCTAGAAAAGAAAAAAAAGAAGGAAAAAAACGTAGTGTGAAGGCGTTATGTGGAATGTTGCATGTTTTATAATCACTTATTATTTATCTGTATAACATTTTTTTTACCAAACCCTTGCTCTGTTTTATCTAAGTAATCCTTCAATGTATAAAATGTATTGCATAACAGTTAGTTTTTAGCTGCCTTTTTATATAAGTGTATTTTTGTAATTTCCTTAACCTCTTTTGGTAATTTATTTTACAGTTTTATTCCTCGGTAGGAAATGCTATTTTGAGTTTTATATTTATTTTTTCTTGGTACATGTAAGTTGAGTCTATCTCTTGTTCCATGATCATGGACAGAGCTGTTTGTGCAGTAATTACCAATTTTATTTTTCATGTGTGCAACTGACTGGTAAATGTATTCAGGTGGAGCAGTCAAAATCATCAGTGTTTCGAACAGATCTTTACAATGAGCTCGACTACTATTTTTGGTTATTATTCTTATGGCTCTTTTCTGGAGTCTGAAAATTGTGTTCATATTTTGTGCATTTGTACCCCAAAAGAATTCCATAGCTAAGAATTGAGTGTACATATCAACAGTATGTAACTAAAAGACACTGCATGTTACACACTGATGATAGGATTATATGGGCATAATGTGCCGATGACATTGTTTGTAAGTGCCTTTGTGTGTTCATACCACTTCAGCTGGGAATCAATACTTATTCATAGAAATTTTGCATTTGTACACAGTCTATAGAGGTGCCATCTACATTTAATTTAACATTGTCATTTTTCCTCTTCAAACTGAAATTCATGGCATTAATTTTCTTTATGTTCAATGTCATTTTATTGCTTATTGACGAATCATAAACTTCCTTGACAGTTTCATTTGCTTTCTCTGCAAGGAGTTAACTTGTTTTCTCACTGATTATAATATTGCTGTCATCAGCAAAGAGAATTTTTTCACCATGAGTAACACTACTGGGAAAGTTATTAATGTATATCAGGAATAGTATTGGTCCTAATATGCTACCTTGCGGAAGTGTTTTACTAAATGTTTAGATCTATTTGAAGTATGTGTTATCTCTACCCTTTGTACCCTATCTGTTAGGTATGATCGAAACCAGTCATTAGCTACCTCTCTTGTTCCTAGTGCTTCCAATTTATTTAATAGGATTTTGTGGTCGACTGTATCAAAGGCCTTTGAAAGATCCAAAAATATCCCTGTGACGCGCTCATCTTTATCAAGATCATCAAGTACAACTTTTGTGAATTCTACTATGGCTGACTGTATTTTTGTCACTTCGGAAACCAAACTGCGATTCGCTTAAAAGATTGTTTTTATTCAGGTAATTCATCAATCTGTCTTTCATAATCGCTTCTATTATTTCTGAGAAAGGTGTCAGCAAGGAAATGGGTTCGCAATTTTCAATGTCTTCTGCATTACCTTTTTTAAGCAAAGGTACAATTCTTGCCTGTTTTAACTGCTCTGGAAATGTCCCTGATGTGAAGGATTCATTTATTATATTTTTTAAGGGGCCTTGTATAATCCCTATGCATTGTTTCAGTATACACATTGGTACTTCATATAAGCCTACTGACTTTTTCTTCTTTAGTTTTTGAACAGTTTTATTGACTCCATTCTCTGTGATTGGAAGTAACATCATTGTATTTAGTGCAACATTATTTACAGGTGTTATATTTGATATGGGAAATTTTTTTTGTAACTCCTCTGCAATACTTGAAAAATGCTTATTTACATAGTTTGATAAGTGTTGTCGATCATTTATTACCTTATCCCTCTCCCTTAGCAGTATGTTATTCTGCATTTGTTTGCCTCTCCCCGTTTCCTTTTTTATAATATCCTAGACTGCTTTGCGTTTATTTTTGCATTATATATTATTTTGTCATTAAATGACTTTTTTGCAGCAGTCAGCACCTTCCTATTGATCTTTTGTATCTATGATAGAAATTAAAGAATTCTGGATCATTGCGACTCTTAATACCTGCTGTTATCCATCTGTTTTTGTCATACGTTGATACAGACATGCATACTTTTGGAAATGGCTTTTCAAAGTTCAATTTAAATAATGTGGAGAATTTAGATAATTTCATATTCACACTGGTTTACTTATGCACTTCATTCCATATGTTTTGCTAGTTCCTCTGAAAAATCTTTTATTTTGAATTCTGACAGATATCGTTTGTAGGCTTGCAGTTCAGGGAATGATTCGATGCCTGATTTTACTGTTGTTATTTGACAGAGATGGTCTGATAGTCCGAAATCTTTTACAGCTACATCACATTTTTTCCCCGTCCATATTTGTGGCCACATAGTCATTACTGATGCAGTCATTGTAGTAACCTTTGTTGCACTATTGACCAATAGGCACATACCAAAACTTTGAAGGATATTTATGAGGGTGCTGCTGGATTCATTTGAGATATTAGTGTTGACGTTACTGTCCCCACACAGAATTATGTTGACCTTTGTACTTGAGATTTTATCTACAACATCTGTTAATTTATTGAATAAAGTGTCCACACTATTACTGGGAGATATATATACACACAAAATGATTAATTTCTTGGTGATATAAAGCCCTTCTAATTCAATAGATGGTATATCAAAGTGTCTATCTTCACGTACTGTACTGAGGTCATGTTTTGATTTGAACTGCGTTCCTTTTCTGATATAAATGGATGATCCTCCACCCCTTGAAGTAGTTCTGCAGTCGGAGTTTGCCCTTTCATACAATGATAATACTACATGTTGGATTTCTATGTCTCTACATCAGAGCTCAGTAACACAAACTACTGTGCAGTTCAAAGATTGGAGCTCAAATTCTGATAGTTATATTATATTTTTTATTGATTGCATGTTTGATGGAGGATTGTTAAGTCTGTGAAATTCCCCATGTTACTCTTTCCAATGATTTGTTTTTCTTTGTGACATCTGGTATGTGTGATATTCGAAGTGTTAAAATCTGTCTTGTGAGTGATTGTTTCAGTATTTTTTAAACTGCTGGAGATACTCTTTAGGCAGGGGAACCTGTTGTCTGGATTTATCCTATGAAAGACCTACTTTTCCTACCCCTGACGTATTTGACCATGTGTGGGCCGATATCCACCCCCTATACTTTTATCTACATACAGACATAGCCATTTATATATATATGGCTATGTCCTGACACATTGACTCATCATCGCCCAGCCCAAATCGCTAAGGACAGAAGCTTGAAATTTGGAGAAAGTGTTGATATTATATTGTAAGCGTCATTTATTAAGAAGGGATTTTTTTGAAATTTCACCCATAAGGAGGTAAAATAGGAAATGAAAGGTTTTTTGAAAACTTGTCGCTATTAAGGCGATTTTGAAGCTAGACCTAACAAAATCGTTCCTTTGAAAGGGCACGGGCTACTTCCTTCCCTAGCCTTCCCTAATCCAATGAACCCAATGACCTTGCTGTTTCTCGGTCAGAAATAAATGTGTGTTTGAGCATTTTTGGAAATTTAACCCCTATGAAGGTGAAATGGAGGGTGAAAGTTTTTAAAAATAATTAATGATTATTAACGAACTACTAAAGTATTTTTACAACTATATCTACGAAAATTGGTTTTTGACTCCTCGGTTAAAAATAAAAAGAAATACGTGTTCAGTGTTTTCGGAAATTCAATCCTTACAGGGGTTTATGAAAATATTTCATCGTAAAAGGATTTTTAAAGCTACACCTATCAAAATTTGTATTTGGCATCTGTTCAACATAAGAAACTACGTGTTTCACTGTTTTCCGAAATTCAGCACTTAAGGGGGTGAAAAAAGAGATGAAAATTTTTGAGAAAATATATTATTATACTGGTTGGTTTGTTGATTTGGGAGGAAGGGACCCAACAGCAAGGTCATCAGTCTCATCGGATTAGGGAAGGATGGGGAAGGAAGTCCGTCGTGCTCTTTCAAATGAACCATCCCGACATTTTCCTGAAGCGATTCAGGGAAATCACGGAGAAGCTAAATCAGAATGGACGAACGCGGATTGGAATCGTCGTCCTCCCGAATGCTAGTCCAGTGTGCTAATCACTGACCACCTTGCTCGGTATCGTTATATTTTTTTTTTTTTAAATTGAAGCTCAGATGTAAAGAAATGTGTGTCAGGCGATGAAAGCTCCTATGGGAATATCACCACAAGAACGTAAAAGACGTGTTTAACCAACATCTTGGTCTCCAGTTACCAGACGTGCTTTATGGTCAGAAGTACATTCGGAAAAGACCATGCTTCTATGGCCTTACTGAAAGTGAAAAGATTAGAAGATGTTGCACGTTGTGAACAACATAAAAATTCGATTAACGAAAAACAAAAAAAATTCTGCAGGTCATATAGCCTGCGCGAACGAAGCAACGGGCAGTAAGCTAGGTGCATATATGCCTCGCAGTGGCCGACCGACAACATCTGTCACAGATGCCAGTTGAGGACGTGGTGATAAGGTGATCGGAGGAGACAGACGCCCTAAGAGTTAATAATCAACGACACAACCTGGGTTTTCAAAATCATGCGTCAAGAAGCAAAACCTTAAAATTTTCGAAACTGGTTTTGATGCCTGGGTTCAACGACGGTGTAAATTTGTACAAATGCATGGGGACTATGTTGAACGGTAGTTAACTGCAGAGGACAGTTCAAGCTATGACCTGTGCTAATACTTCTGTTATATGTTCGCTATCAAATTTTTTAAAGACACAACAGGCATTACTTTTTAATACACCCATGGTACTTCGACGTAACAAGATATCTCACTGACAGGACCTCTTTGAGCCTTGTCTATATGAGTTCAAGAGCAGTGCTTGGACATTAGTTTTCTACGACAGTACGATGCAATTATGAAAAACCTGAAAAAATTCGCCTTTGAATATTAGATTTCCAAGGGTTGTTAAGCATAAGGCATCAAATTATTTATGCAGTATTCGGAGGCTGAGCAAGTAACGGAAAAGTCTGGCAATTGTATATTCGCTGGTCCGAATATCGCAAGTGGCAATTTTTCTACTTTTATTTAAATTCCAATTTTATTAACGAACATAAATATTCACTTACAAACTGTGAATCAAAATTTTTAATAAAAATAACATCTTATTTCTGATTAACGGTCGTATGAAAATAAAATTTGGTAAATAAAAAAATTATATAGTACATCAATAACACTGTTTAGTTTTTATTTTCTAATCCAAGTTCCGCATTTTTAACCAAATGTTAATTTGCTGCAAGCACTGGTATTTACGTGCGATTAGTTATTAAAATAAAAATACGTGACTTATTTAAAAATTATGATTCAGTATTTGTTAATTAAAGTTTTTATTCGTTAATAAATATGGAATTTAAATAAAAACAGAAAAAATTGGCTACTAATAACATTCGAAACAGCAGCTTTTCGAGTACAAGACATTTGCGCTACGCACTCAACTGCCAACAACTATGCTAATAGGTCTAGGAAGATTTATAATTAACAGCGCCTGAAAATTTTCTATCAACAAAGGCAGTTATTTCCAGCTGCTTTAAAAATGCGTCGTACTGCTTTGGGAAACTGATGTCCAGCCAATGACCTGTAAATACTATACAGGGTGTTCGGAAATTCCCGTTACAAACTTCCAGGTCTTGTAGAGCGGAGTGAGTACGTAATATTTTGAATAGGAATCCGTGTCCGGAAACTGGTACAGTTCAACTGTGTAATTCGTCCACGTCTACTAAGGCAAAGAGAAAAGTCTCAAGAGTGGCTTGTCCTGGTATGCACTAGGTTACAGGGTGACGCGCACTGCGTCAGATGGTCACCTGATGTCATTTAACATCTGCCTTCCTACGACACTCCTATTGAGACTAAGGAAGCTCTGTTAGCACGGCTGTGGCCGCTGCACTACGACGTTTGTCCGTAAATTAAGATCTGCAATGCTCTTTTACACAGTAAACATCATTTTATTGCAAAATCAATTACATATTCTGAAAGTTTGACTTTTAGATATTTTTCAACGTAGTCTCCGTCACGATCGATACATTTTTAGAGACGCTCCAGAAGCTTTTTCATACCAGCATGGTACCACTTTCCCGATGACTCGTGCAGAAAGGAATGAACAGCTGCCTTCAGCTCTTCGTCGCTTAAGAATTTCATTCCCCCGAAGTTTGTTTCAAGTTGGTGAACAAATTGTAGTCACTGGAAACCAAATCAGGGCTGCATGGAGGATGGTCGATGGTTTCCCACCAGAATCTGGCGACGAGATCTATCGTGGTGCTGGCGACGTGTGGGGGGGGCGTCGTCATGATGCAAACGAACTCCATTCATCAGCCGACCCCTTCTTTTGTTCTGTAGAGCCCGGCGTAGCTTTGTTAGTGTCTCGTCGTACCTTTCTACGTTGATTGTTGTACCTCTTTCCAGATAGCCGACCAACAGAACGCCTTTACTATCCCAGAATACCGAAGCCATCACCTTCCCCGCTGACGGCGTTTCTTGAACTTCTGGACATTTAAAGAACCGGAATGCCGCCATTGTTTCGATTGTTCCTTAGTCTCTGGCGTTAAGCGGTGGAGACAAGTCTTGCCGCAGGTCACAATTGCATCCAGAAATTCCTCACCCTCTACCCGGTAACGGCGCAAAAACCTGCGGGCACTTTCAATGCGCTTCTTTTCTGTTCATCAGCGAGCATCCGCAGCACCCACCTAGCACACACCCAGTGATACTTCAAAATGTCCGTCAAAATTTTGTCCTCGGCAGTCTTAGAGACGTCCCCTATCAGTTCGGCAATCTCTCGCACAGTCATACGCCAATCAGCAAGCAAATCATCTTCGCCGGCCGGTGTGGCCGAGCGGTTCTAGGCGCTTCAATCCGGAACCGCGCGACCGCTACCGTCGCAGGTTCGAACCCTGCCTGGGGCATGGATGTGTTTGATGTCCTTAGGTCAGTTAGGTTTAAGTAGTTCTAAGTTCTAGAGGACTGATGACTTCAGGTGTTAAGTCCCATAGTGCTCAGAGCCCTTTGAACCATTTGAAATCTTCTTCGACTTTCGTCGCTGTCTCGTCGGAAACTGATGGACGCCAGCAGTAGGCCTCGTCGTGCACGTTTGTACAGCCGTCTGTGGACTTCCTACACCACTTACGCACATTTCTTACGTCCATACGCTTTTTTCCATACATATCGGTCAACTGGCGATGGATTTCATTAGAGGTTGACCCCTTAAACCACAGAAGTATAATGGCAGAACGCAGTTCACATTTGGCGGGAGCGTCGATTTTCCATTCGATCTTTAACAGCTGCTACGCCAAGAATGAGCGTCGCAGAGTGTTGGGGACTGGCAAGAATAGTGGTGTGGTAAGCAAGAAACAGTCGGATCCACGAACGATGGCGGTTCGCGCATTTCGTGGCACGGGTGGGTATGACGCATGCGCGTGCTTTCCGCTTGGAGAAAGCGTATATCCTGCAAAATGTGTCTCTCGCTTGCTTATGCAGAATTTATCAAAAATGGTTCAAATGGCTCTGAGCACTATGGGACTTAACTTCTGAGGTCATCAGTCCCCTAGAACTTAGAATTACTGAAACATAACTAACCTAAGGACATCACACACATCCATGCCCGAAGCAGGATTCGAACCTGCGACCGTAGCGGTCGCGCGTTTCTAGACTGTAGCGCCTAGAACCGCTCGGCCACTCCGGCCGGTCAGAATTTATCACTCAGCACCATCATCAGTGATGATAACTCGCATCAAATAGAATAACAATTCATTAAACAGCTCGCTACGATCACGTTTAATGTTCGCCTTAGCTACGGAATTCACAGCAGAGCGCTCAGAACACTTCAGAACGCTCATTGGCTGTCGGAGGGATAGCTGCAGTACCACACCCACTCAATTTGTCAGATCTTCTCTTCTCGAAATTTTAGCACCTCCTTTTACTGCCTTCCTTCAGATAGTCTAAAGTTTTTCACACTAGCCTGTCGATGGCAAACAGGATTTAAAAAATGCATTCTTAAGGGAGCCGCTGAATAAAAGATGTTATCGTACCGATTGAGACATTGCCGTAATAAGAGCAACTAAAATCAATGAGCGTACTATGCTAGGATGTACATAGAAGCCATAGAAGTTCAAAAATACAAAAACAACTATAACAAGAAAGAAGAAGGATTGAAGTCAGGCAAGTTGTGGACCTTAGTCCTAAATAAAGCTGCGGTCGCAGGTTCGAATCCTGCCTCGGGCGTGGATGTGTGTGATGTCGTTAGGTTGAAGTAGTTCTAAGTTCTAGGGGACTGATGACCACAGCAGTCAAGTCCCATAGTGCTCAGACCAATTTGAACCTAAATAAAGCAAACAGCGTCAATCCTTCCCCACTACAAGCTAACAGCCGTCGGTGTGACTGTGATTTTAGGCAGCGATCTCATGACGCTACGGAAGGACCGTTGCAAGGATATGCACACACAGTTCGGCTTTCTGAGCTTGTTTGTAACTATTTTCAGGATAGTTATACCCTGATGATGTCTCCAATTTTTGAAAACGAAACATCAAGCAGAGAATATTACTGGTTAATCGCAGCAGATTCCTTAGGAGAAGGGAGATTGTTGCTATTTTTATAATTTTTTCGTTGGTCAGAACTAGGAAGGTCTACCGCAGGTGGCTAACTAGAATACGGTGCTGGTAGAGCCAGCAAGGAGAGCAGATATACACTTCGTCTTGGATCATCAGAAGGCGAAATGTCTTCCCTTAGAACTACAAAGAGGGACAAAATTCGACCTAGAGCTGATCATAAGGTGGCGAAGCACATCTTATAACTCTCAGCTATCGCTGCAGCCATCCTCCGCACCTTCGTTTTACAATGATGGTAAGCATGAGTCGCGTATGCGTGGCGGCGGGACCACGAAATTCTCTTTCTCGAGTTAAGAGTTTTGATTTGTCTGAATTAAGCCACGCAGTCGGCTAGAGGAACTCAGCACGAGTTTAAGATAGGGAACTGGTGCTCATATGCACTTTTCTGGGTCTTTCCATTAATCTGTTAAATAGTTCAGCAATCGACGGCAGCCTATGTGGACACAGTTAATTGTATTATTCCAATTTCCATTCCATCCACCTGTGCCAAGGTATTATCAGTGTGATCAGCAATTCATCCGAATCTTTGTGCAATTTATAATTATTTGTACATTGCCTTTCAATGATTGCAGTCTAGTTAATGCACCTTAGTATTAACAGGTCTTTATTGTGACTTTTAATTTCACTCCATAATTTGATGAAAACCTTCCTAGTTGCATGTATGCGAGCTATGGTACCCATATTATATGTTTAATAGGAACACCTCATTTAAATTCAGATGCTCAATAGCTCCCACTGCACGACTTTGTCTTAACATTTCACACGCACTGTTCAGTGTATAGGTCACTCGTAAGCATCACATGGGTATTCACCCATTATGCTCAATCGTAGTCTCACACAGTGCACGTAATACATAATTTCTTTCAGCAAATCACTAATGCAACATCACCCTCAGTTACCAAATGCTTGCCAGAGTTCGGTAAATGAACGAGTACGTCGCAGAATAGGCCTTAAAAAAAAGGAGCTGTAATCAGCGTAAGCCCAACTGAAACGAGATCCGGTAGTCAATTCTCCAGCCGTTGAAAATACAAGTCAGGAATGACGCGGTGGGGTAGGAAGTAAGAAGTGGATAAGAAATAACACAGAAGTTAAATTCATGGCGACTGTCATGACGTTGAAATTGAGATGAACAGAGTATATAGCCAGACTGTCAGTTGATGGATGTACGAAATTCTTTATTGAATTCCTCATGATAAGGAACGGCTTTCACAAAAACATAACGCGAAGTGGCCAGTCACTGTAAGGGAAAGAGCAAGAATAAATTCATTACTGGAAAACTGTAATACGTGGTGAAACGTGGAAGAGGTCGCCATCCAGCACAGTATCAAAACTGACTTGCGGTGAAATCGATAATATTGACACATGTAAGTCTGCAGGCTTTCGTTGCCGTTGACATTGAATTTAAAATCTTCTGTGTTATGAGGCCGCGTCATGTTTCTTCTAAAATATTCGACGTTTCGACCCCTCTGCTGGAATCTTCCTCAGGATCTTTTGGTGTCCACTACTGCTAGAAGACTGTCAGAGACGAGTGCCGCGTCCGCTTATGCCGACTAACACAAACAGGTATCTAGATGCCACTTCGCACCACCACCCAGCCCAGAAGCAAGCAGTACTCAACACTCAGTCTTCACGTGTCTTCCGTATCAGTAATGACGACAACTTGGAATCGGAGTTGAATTTTTTAAAGAGAACATTGAAAGCAAATGGGTATGACAGTTATTCAATCGACAGGGCTTTTGGGCGGAATATTTATACCGCTGATAAGAATGACGAGGAACTACCTTCTCACTCCGTCAGGTTACCGTTCGTTTCTGGGGTCACCGATCGCATAAGCAGCATTTTTTAAAAAAAATGGTATTCAGAAATCTTTCTTCAGTCCAAAAAAAAAAAAAAAAAACAAAAAAAGACTTTTTCCGACGGAAAACGGATGCACCTGGTTACCTCCACGATGCAGGCATCTATCAAGTGTCATGAGACTGTGGCAAAGTGTATATAGGCGAAACTGGAAGAACTGTTGAAGAACGCATTATGGAACGCGAACGGCGCATGCGGCTAAAACACAGTGCAAAATCGGCAGTAGCGGAACATCACGAGAACTGTGGATCTGACGTCGATTTTAATAACGTACATGTACTGGCTAAAGAAACAAACATTTATAGAAGAAAGGTCCGAGAAGCGGTTGAAATTTCTAAGAATGCATCTAATTTCAATGGAGAGGACGGTTATAGGCTTTCAGCATCTTCGCTTCGGCCGGCCGGAGTGCCCGCGCGTTTCTAGGCACTTCAGTCTGGAAATGTGCGACCGCTACGGTCGCAGGTTCGAAACCTTCCTCGGGCATGGATCCGTGTCATGTCCTTAGGTTAGTTAGATTTAAGTGGTTCTAAGTTCTAGGGGACTGATGACCTAAGATGTTAAGTCCCATAGTGCTCAGAGCCATTTTGATCGTGACTTCCCGCCATCAAGGAAGTAAATACGCGGCCGCGGTGTGTGAGCGGCATAAACAACGCGCTGCAAATCATCTCGGCGGACAATAATATTTTGGGTAAACATTCCCCGTCTCTTGTTCTGTCCGTTTCGAATCTAGTCACTGATGACGATCAACCAATAGCGGTAGCAGGCATTTCAACCAATAACCCTTCTCCAGCATTCTTTCCAATGACGATGGACCGCCAATAGTATCCACAGGAGATGAGCTACCAATGCTCCTTCTTCTGCATCAGAGTGGGAATATCTGCCTATGACTATGGCCCATCAATGGTAGCCATATTAATTTTAACCAATAACATCACTCCTCCAGCACGAACGCCAGAAAACTCCACCTTTATAAGCGGATGTGACACTCGTCTCTGACAGTGTTCTAGCAGGAGCGGACACCAAAAGATCCTGAGGAAGACTCCAGCAGAGGGGTCGAAACGTCGAATATTTTAGATGAAACATGACGTGGCCTAATAACCCAGAAGATTTTAACTTCAATACTGACAATTTCACCACGAATAGAAAATATTCATCTATGTGCAAGTCGCCAACTTAGCTCCCTCGTTCTTAGGAATAAAGTCCTGATGATAAACGGGAAAAAAAAAAAAAGCAGCGACTCTGATTTGTGTGACGCCTGCATTTTACAGTCAGCCGTCAAGGGAAAATAAGCTGACGGTGAAGCCGTGAGATATCCGTTACACTCAAGGACACGGACGCTGCCGTAATGGCCGCCGCGGCGAACCCTTCCCGCCAGCCGTGGTGACCTGGCTGCAACGGGAACGGCGGTAATAAAACCGTGTGTGCAGGACGAGGCTGCGCCATCCACTAATAAAGCTGTCACGAAGCATAAAGCGGCACGCTTAAGGAACGGTTGCAGCCAGCCGCCACTGCGGAAGCCAGCACCTGGCCTCCGTACAACGGCGCCCGCTTCACGGGCATGCCCATGCCCGTACGTGCGCTCTCGGCTTCCGTTTAGTTTTAAGTCCTGGGAGCGCCAAACGTGCTCACGCACCGCACTGCGGGATATAGAGCCTGGAAGCGGACACCGACGACAGAGTTTGGGACGGTAGCCTGCGGCGTTGTCAATGTTTCGTTATACACTGAGCTGACTAACGGCATGTTATAGCGATATGCACATGCGCAGACGATGGCGGTATCGCCTACACAGGGTATAAAAGGGGAGTACATTGGAGGAGCTGTCATTTCAACTCCAGATGATTCATAAGAAAAGGTTTCCGACGTGATTATTGCCGCGAGACGGAAATTAGCAAAAAAGTTTAAATGTGTTTGAAATCTTATGGGACTTAGCTGCTAAGGTCATCAGTCCCTAAGCTTACACACTACATAACCTAAATTATCCTAAGGATAAACTCACACACCCATGTCCGAGGGAGGACTCGAACCTCTGCCAGGACCAGCCGCACAGTCCATGACTGCAGCGCCTCAGACCGCTCGGCTAATCCCGCGCGGCTGGGAACTAACAGACTCTGAAGGCAGAATGGTAGTTGGAGCTACACGCATGGAACATTTCACTTCTGAAATCGTTAGGGAATTCAATATTCCGAGATCCACAGCGTCAAGAGTGTGCCGAGAATATCAAATTTCAGGCATTACCTCTCACCATGGAAGACGCACTGGCCGAAAATCTCCACTTAACGACCGGCAGCAGCGCCGTCTGCGTACAGTTGTCAGTGCTAACAAACAAACAACACGTCGTGAAATAATCGCAGAAATCTGCGTGGGACGTACAACGAATGTACAGCTAGGACAGTGTGGCGAAATTTGGCGTTGATAGGCTATGGCAGCAGACGACCGACGCGAGTGCCTTTGTTAATAGCACGACTTCGCCTGCACCACAACTCCTGGGCTCGTGACCATATTGGTTGGTCCTTATACAACTGGAAAACCGCGGACTGGTCATATGCTTACCGATTTCAGTTGGTAAGAGCATGTGGTGGGGTTCGATTATGGCGCAGACACCACAAGGCTCTGGACCCAACTTGTCACAAGGCACTGTGCAAGCCGTGGTGGCCGAGCGGTTCTAGGCGCTTCAGTCTGGAACCGCGCGACCGCTATGGTCGCAGGTTCGAATCCTGCCTCGGGCATGGACGTGTGTGATGTCCTTAGGTTTAAGTAGTTCTAAGTTCTAGGGGACTGATGACCTCAGCCGTTAAGTCCCATAGTGCTCAGAACCATTTGAGCTAAGCTGGTGGTGCGTCCATAATGGTGTAGGCTGCATTTACATGGAATGGACTGGGTGGTCCGGTCTGACTCATGGACTTCATGTTCCCAAACAATGATGGAATTTTTATGGTTGACGACGGGCCATTCACCGGGCCACAGGTATTTCTGATTGATTTCAAGGACATTCTGGACAGTTCGAGCGAATGATTTGACCACCCACATCGCCCTACATGAATCCCATCGAACATTTATGGGACATAAGAGGTCAGTTCCTACACAAAATCCTGCACCGGCAACTCTTTCGCAATTATGGACGACTATAGAGGTAACATGGCTCAGTATTTCCGCAGGGGATCTCCAGCGACTTGTTGAATCCATGTCACGTCGAGGTGCTGCACTACGCCGGGAGAAAGGAGTTCCAACACGATATTAGGAGGTATAACCTCAGTGTAAGCAACACAGTCTCTTATGTGACGGCCATCCTAAAGGTAAAGATAAGCAAAGATTGAAGAAATCGTCTTTTTAAGTATTCTTTGTCATCTGTATGACGTGTCTCAGTATCACAATAATCCAGGCCTTGTTGAAACTTCCTTTCGTCCGTTCTTGGAGCTTCCATGGCGTCCTGCGAATTCTCAATAGCAGCTGCGGCGTGCGATACAACCCGTGGGGCAGTATCCTTGCGCCTGTTCTATGGACTCCTTTAACTCTAGATCACTACACCGTCGAAAAGTTAACTATTACAGTTGATACCAATCCTTCGTTCCCGCCAATCTAGTATTGTCAGTATAGGGTGTACAACAGGACATTTTGTACGTCTTTTGTATGTACCAAACCATTGGAGGTCTTATAATTGTAATTAAGTAATACATAAATTATAAATTATTACTTCCTTTGAATAAAATACGGAGTAGTAGAATTGAGTCCCTCAATAATAATGTTCCGGAACGAAAACTGACAACGTCCGGGAGAGCGCCCCATTCATGGCCCTCCATATTCCCATCCAGTGACACCTATCGGCTGAAGATGACACAGCGATCGGTCGGCACTATTGGGCCTTCCGAGATCTGTTCGGACGGAGTTTAGTTCAGTATCAATGTAGCATCTTCCCCCCTCCCCTTTAGAGTTCTACGGTTAATGAAACTGAATGCAACCCTTTCCAATGGCGCATCCGTAACGGGCTAATTAGTAAGTTGCTGGAAGAAATGCAGTATTGACTGTACTGTGTATTCACGCTCCTCTCATCTAACTCTTCTGGATCTATCAGGCACTTGAGGAAGATCTTAGCGACGATCGCGTCTCCTAAGATTTAAAGCTATCCAAAGGTTATACTTCACAGACGGGAGAAATGCTGTGGAAGTTTATGTACGATGTGAATATTAATTAATTTGAGATGAAATACGAGGGGCGTTCAATAAGTAAGGCAACACATTTTTTTCTGAAAGCAAGTTGGTTTCATTCAGGGATTTCAAGGCACAATATTATTGTCCACTTTTTTTACTAAAAAAAGCTATTTTTCAACATAATCTCCGTTCAATGCGACGGCCTTTCGCCACCGTACTGGGAGAGATTGTATTCCCGCATGGTACCACTCTACTGATCGACGTCAGAGCCAACGTCTTGCTGCATAAGTATCCTCCCCGTCATCCACGTATTGCTTTCCGCGGAGAGCAGCCTTCATTGGGCCAAAATGATGGTAGTCGCAAGGTGCGAGATCCGGGCTGTAGGGTGGATGAGGAAGAACACTCCAAAGAAGTTTTGTGAGCTCCTCACGGGTTCAAATGGTTCAAATGGCTCTGAGCACTATGGGACTTAACTTCTGAGGTCATCAGTCCCCTAGAACTTAGAACCACTTAAACCTAGCTAACCTACGGACATCACACACATCCATGTCCGAGGCAGGATTCGAACCCGCGACCGTAGCGGTCGCGCGGTTCCAGTCTGTAACGCCTAGAACCACTCGGCCACCCCGGCCAGTTCCTCTCGGATGTGCAGCCTTGTTTGAGGCCTTGCGTTGCCAAAGAGAAGGAGGAGTTCGTTCGCATTTTTGTGGCGATAAACAAGCTCAAGCCGTTTCTTCAATTTCGTGAGGATAGCACAGTTCACTTCAGAGTTGATCGTTGCACAATGAAGGAGGACATCAAACATGATAACTCATTCAGAGTCCCAGAAGATCGTCGTCGTGACTTATCGACTGGGGTGCGCCTCTGAACCTTTTCTTTGGGGGAGTGTTGGTGTGGCGCCATTCCATGGATTGCCGGTCCACTTCGAAGTGAAGAAGACATGTTCGTGGCCTGTAACGATGTTCGACAAAAACTGCCACGATCAGCCTGGTAACATGCAAGCAATTCCGCAAGGTGGTCCTTCGTTGCTCTTTATGTTCTACCGGTAGGCGGCGAGGAACGTAGCGGGCACACACCTTTGAGTACCCCATCTGGTGGATGAGTGTGCCAGCACTACCAACCACTCACCGTGATTTTGTTTACTTCCAGGTCTCCGTAGACATTCTGCAAGCGCCTTTCAATACCTGCGATGCTGTAGCTTTCCGCCAAAAGAAACTGAATGACAGCTCCGTTACAGACACCATTTTGAAGGCGACATATAGCGGCTCCACCAGTCGGAACTTCATGAAACTATAGCAACTGAAGTGAGAATATTGCACGATGTCCTACAACAAATTCCACATTTTTTCAACCGGAAACGGCCGAGAAAAAAATTTGTTGCATTACGTATTGAACCCCCTCGTAGATCTCCCGTATAAGATAAAATTTGGCCACTGAATTATGGTACGCCTATTTGGCATATTGTCGCTACAAGTTTTTCTAATTCACCTAATGTTACCTATTACAGTCATTCCATAGAGCTATCACAAGTCATATACTACCACGCAAATGGGAGACATCAGCTGTTGTTCGTAATCGTCGCCACGTTAAATCACTGGGCGGATTACGAAACTGAGCATTGAATGTGGATCTCCAAGAACATATGTCGGTTTCTCACAGTCAGTTAGGTAGGTTTCGTTTGTGCTTTCTGCCTTTGCTCATAGTGAAGACTAATACCGTACTATCCCATTGACGGGCATTAAAGATGGGCTCGAGCTCTCCACGATCTAAACGCACATTCTAAACCAACTCATTTAATTCCTACACCTTCATCGCTTCCTACAGAACCTCCGAATGCAAAACATTAATCGAAAAACCTAGCCTACGCTCTAATCTGCAATCCAGATACACTGCTGAGCCATTAAGTCCATATGCCGTCTTCTAAGCCTTTCCGTTCCCTGTCCATCTCCCCGGAATTTGAACTCCTACTCCCCAAAAATGAAATCCAATCCGACATACGTGTATAACCCTTCCGCCAGCCATACATAGCTTTGTCCCACTCTAGCCTCACTTCAGCATTTCACTTCTTCCATGTCTTTCTATATCTACATCTACATCTACATCATTACTCTGCAATTCACATTTAAGTGCTTGGCAGAGGGTTCATCGAACCACAATCATACTATCTCTCTACCATTCCACTCCCGAACAGCGCGCGGGAAAAACGAACACCTAAACCTTTCTGTCCGAGCTCTGATTTCTCTTATTTTATTTTGATGATCATTCCTACCTATGTAGGTTGCGCTCAACAAAATATTTTCGCATTCGGAAGAGAAAGTTGGTGACTGAAATTTCGTAAATAGATCTCGCCGAAACGAAAAGTGTCTTTGCTTTAATGACTTCCATCCCAACTCGCGTATCATATCTGCCACACTCTCTCCCCTATTACGTGATAATACAAAACGAGCTGCCCCTTTTTTGCACCCTTTCGATGTCCTCCGTCAATCCCACTTGGTAAGGATCCCACACCGCGCACCAATATTCTAACAGAGGACGAACGAGTGTAGTGTAAGCTGTCTCGTTAGTGGACTTGTTGCATCTTCTAAGTGTCCTGCTAATGAAACGCAACCTTTGGCTCGCCTTCCCCACAATATTATCTATGTGGTCTTTCCAACTGAAGATGTTCGTAACTTTAACACCCAGGTACTTAGTTGAATTGACAGCCTTGAGATTTGTACTATTTATCGAGTAATCGAATTCCAACGGATTTCTTTTGGAACTCATGTGGATCAACTCACACTTTTCGTTATTTAGCGTCAACTGCCACCTGTCACACCATATAGCAATCTTTTCTAAATCGCTTTGCAACTGATACTGGTTTTCGGATGAGCTTACTAGACGGTAAATTACAGCATCATCTGCGAACAACCTAAGAGAACTGCTCAGATTGTCGCCCAGGTCATTTATGTAGATCAGGAACAGCAGAGGTCCCAGGACGCTTCCCTGGGGAACACCTGATATCACTTCAGTTTTACTCGATGATTTGCCGTCTATTACTACGAACTGCGACCTTCCTGACAGGAAATCACGAATCCAGTCGCACAACTGAGACGATACCCCATAGGCCCGCAGCTTGATTAGAAGTCGCTTGTGAGGAACGGTGTCAAAAGCTTTCCGGAAATCTAGAAATACGGAATCAACTTGAGATCCCCTGTCGATAGCGGCCATTACTTCGTGCGAATAAAGAGCTAGCTGCGTTGCACAAGAACGATGTTTCCTGAAACCATGCTGATTACGTATCAATAGATCGTTCCCTTCGAGGTGATTCATAATGTTTGAATACAGTATATGCTCCAAAACCCTACTGCAAACCGACGTCAATGATATAGGTCTGTAGTTCGATGGATTACTCCTACTACCCTTCTTAAACTGGTGCGACCTGCGCAATTTTCCAATCTGTAGGTACAGATCTATCGGTGAGCGAGCGGATGTATATGATTGCTTAGTAGGGAGCTATTGTATCAGCGTAATCTGAAAGGAATCTAATCGGTATACAATCTGGACCTGAAGACTTGCCCGTATCAAGCGATTTGAGTTGCTTCGCAACCCCTAAGGTATCTACTTCTAAGAACTCATGCTAGCAGCTGTTCGTGTTTCAAATTCTGGAATATTCCATTCATCTTCCCTGGTGAAGGAATTTCGGAAAATTGCGTTCAATAACTCCGCTTTAGCGGCACAGTCGTCGGTAACAGTACCATCGGCACTGCGCAGCGAAGGTATTGACTGCGTCTTGCCGCTTGTGTACTTTACATACGACCAGAATTTCTTCGGATTTTCTACCAAATTTCGAGACATTGTTTCGTTGTGGAGCCTATTAAAGGCATCTCGCATTGAAGTCCGTGCCAAATTTCACGCGTCTGTAAATTTTAGCCAATCTTCGGGATTTCGCGTTCTTCTGAACTTCGCATGCTTTTTCCGTTGCCTCTGCAACAGCGTTCGGACCTGTTTTGTGTACCATGGGGGATCAGTTCCATCTCTTACCAATTTATGAGGTATGAATCTCTCAACTGCTGTTACTACTATATCTATGAATTTGAGTCACATCTCGTCTACATTTGCATAGTCAGTTCGGAAGGAATGGAGATTGTCTCTTAGGAAGGCTTCTAGTGACACTTTATCCGCTTTTTTAAATAAAATTATTTTGCGTTGTTTCTGGTGGATTTGGAAGAAACGGTATTGAGCCTAGCTACAACGAACTTGTGATCACTAATCCCTGTATCAGTCATGATGCTCTCTATTAGCTCTGGATTGTTTGTGGCTAAGAGGTCAAGTGTGTTTTCGGAACCATTTACAATTCGCGTGGGTTCGTGGACTAACTGCTCGAAATAATTTTCGGAGAAAGAATTTAAGACAATCTCGGAACATGTTTTCTGCCTACCACCGGTTTTGAACAAGTATTTTTGCCAACATATCGAGGGAAGGTTGAAGTCCCCACCAACTATAACCGTATGAGTGGGGTATTTATTTGTTACGAGACTCAAATCTTCTCTGAACTGTTCAGCAACTATATCATCGGAGTCTGGGGGTCTGTAGAAGGAGCCAATTATTAACTTAGTTCGGCTGTTAAGTATAACCTCCACCCATACCAATTCGTACGGAGTATCTACTTCGACTTCACTACAAGATAAACCACTACTGACAGAGACAAACACTCCACCACCAACTCTGCCTGATCTATCTTTCCTGAACACCTTCTGAGACTTCGTAAAAAATTCTGCAGAACTTATTTCAGGCTTTAGCCAGCTTTCTGTACCTATAACGATTTCAGCTTCTGTGCTTTCTATTAGCGCCTGAAGCTCAGGAACTTTCCCAGCACAACTACAACAATTTACAACTACAATTCCGACTGTTCTTTGATCCAAGCATGTCCTGTATTTGCCATGCACCCTTTGAGATTGCAGCCCACCCCGTACTTTCCCGAGACCTTCTAACCTAAAAAAACGCCCAGTCCACGCCACACAGCCTCCGCTTCCCGTGTAGCCGCCAGCTGAGGGTGACGGCACAATTGTCGCACACTCTTCTTCGAATACAAGTTTCCTAAATTTATACGACGGGTTTCGGGGTGAAATACGTAGTCTTTCTTTCAAAAAGTCAGATTTAAGCCCTTAAGTATTTCTATTACACTACACATATACTTCGCAGGCCACTGTACATAGCTTCACAGAGGGCACATCGCACCGATATTATCGATTTTCTTTCGTGTTCAAGCCGTATTGAGCGAAGGAAAAATGACTGTCTATATATCTCTGTACGTGCCCTAATCTTTCTTGTCTTATGCTTAGTCTAAAGGATTTATTGGCGGCCAACTCCTTCAACTCCACTGATGATCTTCTAAATAGAACCAACTGATGTTTATATGATACTAATAATATCAAATACTGTGAATATTACTATAATCTGACTTCTGTACAATTTCATTGCAGAGATGCAATCATTGTAAATAAGTGCTGTAAAATGATTTTTCTTTTTGATGATGCATGGCTATATATAAGCCAAGAATTGTCATTTTCGCCTCCTTCTATCAGACATTTACATGTTTTGTGACAACTGACTTATTACCGTTTAAATGCAAATACGTTCAAGTTTTTTGACATATTCCTCATTTCTTGAGGAGCATGTCATTTGGGATCTGTGGAAAGTATATTAGAATATTTGTTTTTCTTTCTTAATATTTATTCTTGTTTTTCTGACATGATCTACGTCCTGGAGGATCTCCTCACTGTGGGGCTATTGGAACGCAAAGTACGTCTTACCTTCTAATCTACCCTCATGATCCCTGTGCGAGATAATGCAAGGGTGACGGCACAATTGTCACACACTCTTCTTCGAATACAGGTTTCTTAAACTTATACAACAGGGTTCGGCGTGAAATACGTAGTCTTTCTTTCAAGAAATCCCATTTAAGCCCTTAAGTATTTCTATTACACTTCCGTTTAGGCTAAACCGACCTGTCTCTTGTACGGTGTGTGTTGTCATGGCTGCTTTGTAAGGACTTCAAAAATTGGAAAAATAGAGCTGGTTCGTACTAACATCTTCTACACTACTTTCTTTACAGATTCACTGCACTTTCGCAGAACTCTTCTAAAACATCTAAGTTTTCTGTTCACATTGACTAATACTGATGTTATGTGATCATACCATTGCATATCGCTTCTTAGCGTTGCCACTGAATACGTACACGACGTGACGTGCACAAAATGCTCACTACCAATCATGTAATCAAATACTGTCCTGTCGTGTCCTGTCTTTTTGTTACAGTCATTATTTTACATTTGTTTACTTTGTAGAGAGCTTCCATTCATTGCGCCAAGTGTCAATTTTGTTCGAGTTCTACTGCTGTTCCTTACGATCGCTGAATGGCCACAGTTTTCCTGTACGTAACAGGTCAGCGAACTATCTCATAGTCCTGTCGACCCCATCAAACCAGTGCCACCTGTCTCTTATGGTTTTTTCATATTCCTGTTATAGCAGTACTCTTAATTTCCATCTCGAGCATGGTCTTTCTTATAAACCATGAAAAAGGTGATAGCAGCACCAAGACTGTATGTCTTTTAACTACAGTTCAGAATCGCCCGCCTGTAAAACTTCTTCAGAATGTAAAAAGTTTTCATGTCAGAAGTATCGGTCCGTTTGTTCCATTTTTATAATTTTAAATCTTTATTCATCTATGACAAAGACCACATTCTGCCCCAATGCCATCAAACATCGGCTGTAAAGTGCTACCTTAAGAGTTATGAGCAGTTACTCATCTTCGCTACTGTGGAAACATATGCTCACCCGCACAAGTATACATTTTAGAGGTCATTTTTACCAGACAATCTTTTCATGTTTTGGTTCATACAACCACTTCCCGACACATGGACAGCAAAGGCCTTGCAGTAGGAGAGATATGTTTCGCAGTGTCGAAGATGATAGCAAGAAATGACAAGGGGTAGAATTATCGCACAATCAGCTTAACAGCCCATCCAATCAAGTTGCTGACAAGAATATATACAAAAGAATGGAAAAAAATTGACAATCTGTTGGATGACGATTAGTGTGGCTTTAAGAAATGTAAACGTACCAGAGGGGCAGTTCTAACGTTGCGATTGATAACTGAAGCAATACGGATGAAATATCAAGACATGTTCATGGGATTTGTCAATAGGGAAAAAGCGTTCGACCCTGTGAAATGGTGCCAGATGTTCGAAATCCTGAGAAAAATGGGGGTAAGCTGTAGGGTAAGACGGGTAATATACAATATATATACCAGAACGAAGAGGGAACAATAAGACTGCAAGGCCAAGAACGAAGTGCTCGGATTAAAAAGGGTGTAAGACAGAGACATAGTCTTCCGCCCTGATTGTTCAATCTGTACGTCGAAGATGCAATGACGAAAGTAAAAGAAAGGTACAAAAGTGGAATTAAAAGTCAACGCGAAAGGACATCAATAATAATATTCGCCAATGACATCGCTATCAGTGAAAGTGAAGAAGAATTACACGATGTGTTGAATAGAATTAACATTGTATGAGTATAAAATACGGACTGAGAGTAATCTGAAGAAAGATGAAAGTAATGAGAAGCGTGGAAATGAAATCAGCGAGAAACTTAACATCAGAATTGGGGATCACAAAGCAGACAAAGTCAAGGAATTCTACTATCTAGGCAGCACAATAACCCATGATGGACGCAGCAAGAAGGAAATAAAAAGCAGACTAGCACTGGCAAAAAGGGTATTCCTGCCCAACAGAAGTCTGCTAGTATCAAACATAGGCCTCAGTTTAAGGAAGAAATTTCTGAGCACAGCATTGTATAGTAGTGAGAAAATCGGTACAGAAAAGGATCGAAGCATTTGAGATGTGGGACTACAGACAAATGTTGAAAATTAGGTGGACTGGTAAAGTAAGGAATGAGGAGGTTCTCCGCAGAATCGTCGAGGAAGGGAATATATGGAAAACACTGACAAGAAGAAAGGACACGATAGTAAGACATCTGTTAAGATATCAGGGAATTACTTTCATGATATTACAGGGAACTGCAGAGTAGGTTACATGTTCCAGTTATAGCACAGTATTTTTACAAATCTAAATCTGTGTGAAAATACATATTTTTTAAATTTCAGGTATTACGCTACAGGAGCATCATTTCGCCAGCTCTCATTTTCATTTGAAGTTGGTAAATTCCCGTCTGTGAACTATAACCGTTGGATAGCTTAAGACCTTAGGAGACGCGATCGTCGCTAAGATCTTCCGTAAGTGCCTGATAAATGTAGAAGAGTTAGATGAGAGCAGCGAAATGCGCACTACAGTCAACACTGCATTTCTTCCAGCAGCTTACTAACTAGCACCAACCTGGCAGATACACAAGGCTTACAAGATGCCGGTAAGCGAGCAAGTACGTCGCAAGCAGATTGCGGTTCTCAGACACCGATTTTTAATTTAAAGTCTGTTTTTACACAACAGACACGACGGATAATAAAATGCAGTATGATTTCTCTCCTCCCTCACTCGCAAAAGTGGACATTTCCTGCCTTCATTATGCCCGACACATCCATGCGCCGCTGCGTCCGAGCACATCGTCAGTAAAAACAGACCAGCTTCCTTTTCTCTTTATGCCGAGGAACATGTAAAGCTGCTCACTCCGCTTCTAGAACGACCGCCTAATGATGCTCGTCCGTCTTGGAGAATCGAGTTTCTTCCCACAGCAAGAACTGAGGTCGTTCGAGTTACTCGGAAATATGTCCAACCCACCAAAAAACAAAACTGCCTAGTCCGTCGAAGCGAAAGTGCTCTGTGTTTTTGTCACCGGCCTTATCGCTGTTTCTCGCGACGCGCTTAATTTTCATAAGCAATATGTATATTCGTATTCGCAGTCTCTCACCCATTATCGTGACAGTCACAATTACTTCACGTCTACTGCTTCATAAAACAAGATACATCTGAAATTTTCGCTTGTACCTATAAGTCACATCCATGTTCCTGAAAAACATTTTATAAAAAGTTTCATTTCAGTTTTACATCGTTCGGCAGAAATTACCGATGTGTAGAATGGCTCTCGAGCTAGAGTGTATATTGAGGAGTAGACAATACGCACAATTTCAAGTTGAAAGGGACCGAGCCTTAAACACGCTTCTAATTTTCGACGTGAATGGAATCACAGATACTGACTATTGTTCATAAAAGAGAATTAAAGAAAGATGACCGAAGATAGATACATACGGTAGCTGACACATGCACGTAGCTCTTCAGAAACGACCGAATGATGTTGACTCAGAACCAGAACTATTGACGACGTGGCACATCGTCTGCAAATTAGTCACGGTTCTGCCTACAAAATCATCCACAACAGACTTGGGTTTCATAAAGTTTGTGCAAGATGCGTCCCAAAATAACTCACACAGTTACATGAACAAACGCGCTTGGACATCTGCAAAAAACATTTGGATCGCTATGGTAACGAAGGGGATAACTTCTTAGACAGGATCATTACTGGTGAAGAAACATGAATCCATCATTACGGGCTGGAGAATAAACGGCAGAGTAAAAAAAAAAAAATGGAAATGAAGTCCCATGCTTCTTTCAGAGTATGCAATGGAAACATCCAAATTCGCCGTGCAAGAAAAAGTTCAAGATCTAGCCGTCCACAGGAAAACTGATGCTTACGATTTTTTGGGACGCACAAGGTCCAGTATTGGAACATTATGGGGAAAGGGGCACAACAATAAACAGTGTACGTTACAGTGAGATGCTTACTGCCAGGTTAAAGCCTGCAATTCTAAGCGAACGCCGAGGATTGCTGTCAAAAGGTGTTGTGTTATTGCACGACAATGCCCGTCCGCATACTGCTGCCCACACTGCTGAAACGCTCCATAAACTCAAATTTGAAGTACTGGATTATCCTCCATATAGTTCCGATCTTGCCCCTTCAGACTATCACTTGTCTGGTCCACTCAAACAGGAATTAAGGGGCCTTCGATTTGGCTCGGACGAAGCAGTGAAAGAAGCAGTGCATTCCTGGCTCGCTGCGACTGTGATGCAGTTATACATTTTTTTTTTCCAGTCTGTCTATGTGCGCTAATAATCGGTACGATAACGTACTATTTGGCGTAATACATTGTACTGATTCTTTTAGTTGCTGATCTGGTAATTAGAAAAACGGAAGTGCGATTTAGGCAGAAAAACATTTGTGTATAAATACAAATCTGACCATCCATAGACCATATGTTAACTTTTTCTTTCTCTACAAAGCTAGCCTCTTGATACATGCAGGGCATCCATAAAGTCCCATTATCGTTTCAAAAAATCATAACTTGGAAACTGTTATAAACGTAGCTTCGTGGTTTCTTGTAAAGCGTTTACCAGCTCTCTAAGTTTGTTTCTTTTTTTTTTCCTTCGTTTAATACTGGAGACTTGACTGAGTGCATCCAACTGGCGGCAGAGGAGGAGAAGATACAATGTGTCATCTGGTATGCAGAATACAAATCAGTGACAGTACCGTAGAAATATCGACACAATTACAGGAAGAAACCACCGGCAAAAACAAGAATAAGAGGCGGTTCAAATGGAAACAGGCACTATCAAAGAACTTCCTCAAAGAAAGAATTTCTTTGGAGTGGACGTCCTTCTGTGACTCAAGCACGTACTGATAGAGTGGAAGCTGTACGTCAACGCAATCCCCAGACGTCATTTCGTCGTGCATCACGCGAATTGCAGGAAGCAACACTAACTGTTTACAAAGTGTTACATAGGCAGTTACACCTTTTTGCGTACAAAGTGCAAATGGTCCCAGCATTGCAGCCAGACGATCATCCTCTGCGCTATCCTTTCACTTGCTCCATGCAAGCCTCCACAGATGGTGGCCACATTAGTACCGATCTTATTATTAACTGAAGTCTGGAAGTGAAAAACGTTCTGCCGGCCGAAGTGGCCGTGCGGTTAAAGGCACTGCAGTCTGGAACCGCAAGACCGCTACGGTCGCAGGTTCGAAGCCTGCCTCGGGCATGGATGTTTGTGATGTCCTTAGGTTAGTTAGGTTTAACTAGTTCTAAGTTCTAGGGGACTAATGACCTCAGCAGTTGAGTCCCATAGTGCTCGGAGCCATTTGAAACATTTTTTTTTTTTTAATCTCACAGTTTTCAGGAGGATGAAAAAACAATATATCTCTTCTTGCACATAACCAATTTGTGCCCAAAACATTGAGAAAGTATTCTGATACCACGGCATTACGCTACCAACCTCATGACGGCAAATTGGAAAAATTAAAAAATATATAATTTATTAACAACGTTCAAAGTGCCATACCAGGAAATTAATTGGATCTAAGTGCCAATAATAAAGTGTTTGTTTCAAAGGCCATTAATACAGAGGCACTACGTTTTATTTGTGATAATACAAGGACAAAAATACGGCAGTAACATTTTAACTTATGCGAATATGGTCAAGAAACCCGTTGCACATATCTTTTAAGTTTTTTACGAAAGAATAACATAATTAAATGTTAAAAGAATCTCTCAGTATCGGCTTCTGTTTCTTACACAGCTTCATTCTTGAGGTCTGATGTTGCAACGTCTGTAATACTCAAAAAAATGGTTCAAATGGCTCTGAGCACCATGGGACTAAACATCGGAGGTCATCAGTCCCCTAGAACTTAGAACTACCTAAACTTAACTAACCTAAGGACATCACACACATTCATGCCCGAGGCAGGATTCGAACCTGCGACCATAGCGGTCGCGCGGTTCCAAACTGAAGCGCCTAGAACCGCTCGGCCACTCCGGCCCGCTGTAATACTCGTTGTGCAGTAGCGGAAGTTATGGCAACACTGTCAACAGATCTTTCTGTTTTGGAACTGAAACATATGTCTGCTCTCTCAAATGAAGTACGCCATGATATACGTTTTCTATAGTCTTCTCTCTTTTGAACGCTTTAAAATTATTTCGTACTTCCGTTTCAGAGTAAGAATTTTTATACACCTGTTTGAGATGGATGGGTAGGAGACACTATGCTCATGATACATTTGGATTTTAGGCATCTGCATTCACATTGTTTCAGCAGCAACTTCAAAATCAAAGAATTCAATTTTATGCACTGGAATTACACTGTATGGGTTCATATATTTAGCTGATTCAACAGTCTTGTGTAAATATTGCGGGACTAAAGCCTTGTTTATCTTTATTCGTTTCTCTATAACCTCAAAATCTCTGCCATAACCCAAAGAACTGTGTGCAGTCATCAAGATACTATGTTTTATCTCTTCAAACCATCCCAGGTGAAGTGAAGTAGGCCTTGACGATTTATAAGTTGAACTGTACTTATATTTAAACGCATAATTCAATATGAGACACGATAATAAATGTTTACTAAATGTTTTGAATGTCATATCTTTGCAACAAATACGTACCGCATTTGAAGATGACCATCTATGTAATGTACATGCACAAATCCACGTTACTTCGCTGTCAAAACTAGCACTATAGGAGCTGATCGGTACTAGGTACTTAACGCCTGTGAGATGTCAGTACTAGTAGATAAACAATAAAATATTGCACCACTTACGTTCTCTAATACCGCAGTGATCTCGCTGCTCACCCCTCTGTCCCTGACGTGAGCGGACAACTTTACTTAGCTCATCAACTCCAGTTAAAATTAAGCACATCTTTAAAGATTACTTTCTCTGTAAGTATTTTGGTTTTTAAACAGATAGGAAAACTACAGTCTTAAGCAGGTCTTAACGTTAGTTGACGATTTTGAATTACTAGATGTATCTTACGAGTGTCAACCACAAAGTAAGTTCCGTTTGGTTATATAAAACAAATGTGTACAGATACAGAAAAAATACTTATTGTACAAAAATGTACAACTGTTAAACTACATTTCTACATAGCTTCCGAAATTTTGTAGGCACTTGTCATAGCGTGGCCCAAGTTTTTGTATGCCTTCTTCAGAAGGTTGCTGCCTGTGTATTAAACCATGTGGTAACATGTTCTTTCAGCTCGTCATCATCGTTGAATTGTCGACCACCAAGCACAGATTTTAGGTGTAACAAGAGATGAAAGTCGCTGGGAGCGGGATCCGGGCTGTACGGTGGACGATCAAACGCGTCTCAGTGAAATTCCCGTAAGCGTTGTTTGGTCACTTTCACCGTGCGAGGTCGGGCATTATCGTGGAAAAAAAAACTTTTGACAGTAATCCTCGGCGCTTGGCAGGCCATTGCGGCCGAGTAGTTCTAGGCGTTTCAGTCCGGAACCGCGCTGCTGCTACGGTTGCAGGTCCGAATCCGGCCTCGGGCATGGATGAGTGTGGTGTCCTTAGGTTAGTTACGTTTAAGTAGTTCTAAGTCTAGTGAACTGATGACCTCAGATGTTAAGTCCAATAGAGCGTAGAGTCATTTGAACCATTTTCTCCTCGGCGCTTGTTCTGTATTGCGCGGCGTAACTTCTTAATGGTCTCGCAGTAACCATGTGCATTGATTGTTTGGCCTCGTGGTAAGAAATCAATCAGCAAAATGCCGTTTCTGTCCCAAAACACCGTGCACATAACTTTTCGAGGTGTCAAGATTTGCCTAGACTTAACCTTCATTGGGGATGAAGTGTGTCACCATCCCATTGATTGCCGTTTTGTTTCAGGGGTGTCGTACGATACCCGAGTTTCATCCCCCGTGACTATCCGAGAAAGAAGCGTGTAAGAAACTGAAATGCACTGCCCATCCGTTGTTTTTTGTGTTGTTCAGTAAGAATTTTGGATACCCAACGTGAGCAAAGTTTTGAAATTTCAGTTTTTCAGTAACAATTTCATGAATTAGTGATGGTGAGATTAGCGGAACTTCCATAGCAAGGGCACTAAGTTTAAACTTACGGTTGTGCTTAATCTTCTCTTCAATTGTGTGAACCAGTTCATCAGTAACCAAGACGAGCGTCCATTTCGTTCTTCATCGTGCACTTTATCACGTCCGTCATTGAACAGTCCGACCCATCATCTAACCATTAATTCACTCATAGCGTTTTGTCCGTAAACCTCGCAGATTTTCCGAAGAATTTCCTTTGGTTTAACTTGCTTTGTATTTAGAAAACGAATCAAAGATCTGATTTCAAACGCGGCGGCATTTTCAATTACGGCTGACATTATAAAGAAGCACTACAAAGCACACGTCGGCAGCAGCGATCTGAAAATGGAGTGCATGTCTTCTCCTTGAGTCAGAGTAATTGCAGCGCATGCTCGGAACTGCGATCGTAGCGCTGCAGCGGATAGAAACAGAAACGGAACTTACTTTGTGGACGACCCTTGTATTATAAAATACGGCTGAGAACCGAGGGGCCGCACGAATGTTTGAATCGGGCCACAGGTAGCTCGAGGGCCCGCAGTTTGATGATCACTGCTCTAGCATCTGGCCATCAATGAAGACTAGCACTATTTCCCTCGATCCTATGAGGATTAGTCCTTGGGATCGCTGCTGCCTAGGACGTACGACCGCATTAAAATGGAGCCTCGCACTGTATACCACAGCATTAACTGTAAGCCTAGGGAAGTGCAGTAATCCCACTTGGCCTACATGCCGGATAAATCTGGAGTTACTGGACAGGCAGGAGCAGTGGTAACTAGGGTTTGTAAACTCTGAGCTCTCAGGCACGACGATTAGCGTGACAGCACACTGTGTATATCTTATATCTATCTCCAACGAGAGTGAGTATTTCTTTACTTTTTTCCTTAACAATCGTCAAATATTATTTAATTTTATAATTTCTCAACTTGAAGCATATAAAATTAGATGGTTATCTTCACTGCAGCGTAACGTTACTTTTCTTGTCATTCTGTATGGCATCACACGAAATTTCAATATTTACGTGACTGGAATCTACATGCTCCTAAAGGTATGAAAGTAGTATATCAGGGCAGTTTCTGGCAGAGATAATGGTCTTGTCTCAAGATCTCTGATAGGATAATGAGGAATGAGGATTTCAAAAAAATGGTTCAAATGGCTCTGAGGACTATGGGACTTAACATCTGAGGTCATCAGTCCCCTAGAACTTAGAACTACTTAAACCTAACTAACCTAAGGACATCACACACATCCATGCCCGAGGCAGGATTCGAACTTGCGTCCGTAGCGGTCGCGCGGTGCCGGACTGTAGCGCCTAGAACCGCTCGGCCACTCCGGCCGGCAATGAGGATTTCAGGTTAAGTGTCAGGTTACACACTTGAACGACATACGAGGGTTGGAACTTTAATAGTGGCAATTACTTATTTACAGCTCGTACAAAATATATACGTGTTTCAGTTTTACTGACCTTCAAAGTGGTCACCCATATTGTGTACAACCCGTTGCCAGCAATGCCAGTTGTGTTGGCAGCTCGAGCGGCGCGGTCTACTGTCCAGAGAATTTGTAGCATTTCTAAAGCGAATGCCGTGAAGTGTTTCCTTCAGGTTAGAAATCGAGTTGAACTCACGAGGCCTTAAGTTAGGGAGTGCAGTAGGTGGTAAACCACTTAGCAGCCCCATCAGTCAAACAAATCAGTAACAGCTTGCACTGTACGTGCTTGAGCTTTGTCCTGCAAAATGATGGTCAGGTCCTGCAGAAAGTGTCATCACTTCTGTATCTATGCTGTTCATTTTCGGAACAAAATCTACGACCATCTTAGAGACAGAAGTGATGACACTTTCTGCAGGACCTGACCATCATTTTGCAGGACAATGCTCAAGCACGTACAGTGCAAACTCTTACTGATTTGTTTGACTGATGGGGCTGCTAAGTCTATACCACCTACTATACTCCCTGACTTAAGCCATCGTGAGTTCAACTCGATTTCTAAACTGAAGGAAACACTTCACGGCATTCGCTTCAGAACTGCTACAAATTCATCGCGCAACAGACCGCGCCGCTCGAACTGTCAACACAACTGGCACTGTTAAGAGTATCTACATCTACATCCATACTCCGCAAGCCAACTGACGGTGTGTGGCGGAGGGTTCCTTGAGTACCTCTATCGGTTCTCCGTTCTATTCCAGGATTGTCGTTATGCCTCTGTGTGGGCTCTAACCTCTCCGATTTTATCCTCATGGTCTTTTCGCGAGATATACGTAGGAGGGAGCAATATACTGTTTGACTCCTCGGTGAAGGTATGTTCTCGAAACTTCAACAAAAGCCCGTACCGAGCTACTGAGCGTCTCTCCTGCAGAGTATTCCACTGGAGTTTATCTATCATCTCCGTAACGCTTTCGCGATTACTAAATGATCCTGTAACGAAGCGCGCTGCTCTCCGTTGGATCTTCTCTATCTCTTCTATCAACCCTATCTCGTACGGATCCCACAATGGTGAGCAGTAATCAAGCAGTAGTCGAACAAGCGTACTGTAACCTACTTCCTTTGTTTTCGGATTGCATTTCCTTAGGATTCTTCCAATGAATCTCAGTCTGGCATCTGCTTTACCGACGATCAACTTTATATGATCATTCCATTTTAAATCACTCCTAATGCGTACTCCCAGACAATTTATGGAATTAATTGCTTCCAGTTGCTGACCGGCTATATTGTAGCTAAATGATAAGGGAACTTTCTTTCTATGTATTCGCAGCACATTACACTTGTCTACATTGAGATTCAATTGCCATTCCCTGCACTATGCGTCAATTCGCTGCAGATCCTCCCTGCATTTCAGTACAATTTTCCATTGTTACAACCTCTCGATATACCACAGCATCATCCGCAAAAAGCTTCAGTGAACCTCCCATGTCATCCACAAGGTCATTTATGTATATTGTGAATAGCAATGGTCCTACGACACTCCCCTGCGGCACACCTGAAATCACTCTTACTTCGGAAGACTTCTCTCCATTGAGAATGACATGCTGCGTTGTTATCTAGGAACTCTTCAATCCAATCACACAATTGGTCTGATAGTCCATATGCTCTTACTTTGTTCATTAAACGACTGTGGGGAACTGTATCGAACGCCTTGCTGAAGTCAAGAAACACGGCATCTACCTGGGAACCCGTGTCTATGGCCCTTTGAGACTCATGAACGAATAGCGCGAGCTGGGTTTCACACGATCGTCTTTTTCGAAACCCATGCTGATTCCTACAGAGTAGATTGCTAGTCTCCAGAAAAGTCATTATACTCGAACATAATACGTGTTCCAAAATTCTACAACTGATCGACGTTAGAGATATAGGTCTATAGTTCTGCACATCTGTTCGACGTCCCTTCTTGAAAACGGGGATGACCTGTGCCCTTTTCCAATCCTTTGGAACGCTACACTCTTCTAGAGACCTACGGTACACCGCTGCAAGAAGGGGGGGCAAGTTCCTTCGCGTACTCTGTGTAAAATCGAACTGGTATCCCATCAGGTCCAGCGGCCTTTCCTCTTTTGAGCGATTTTAATTGTTTCTCTATCCCTCTGTAGTCTATTTCGATACCTACCATTTTGTCATCTGTGCGACAATCTAGAGAAGGAACTACAGGGCAGTCTACGACTTCCACATTGCTGGCAACGGGTTATACACAATGCTGGTGACCACTTTGAAGATCAGTAAGACTTTGAAACACGTATCTATTTTGTACGAGCTTTAAACAAATAGTTGCCCCTATTAAAGTCCCAACCCTCGTATATTTAAGACCACCACTGACTTCCCTCCCCCCTGGGGAAGCCCCAGGAATTGATCAACTATTTACAAATACGAGTAAATACACAGCCACACATTCAGCCGCGCGGGATTAGCCGAGCGGTCTGGGGCGCTGCAGTCAGAGACTGTGCGGCTGATTCCGGCGGACGTTCGAATCCTCCCTCGGGCATGGGTGTGTGTCCTTAGGATAATTTAGGTTAAGTATTGTATAAGCTTAGGGGCTGATGACCTTAGCAGTTAAGTCCCATAATATTTCACACACTTCCACACATTCAATCACAGTGTGAGTATGGTTGGGTGCCAATCCCTTCCCCACAGATGAACCATTCGTCCTCGTGATAGGATTGTCCTGCCTTCAGCTGCAGCGCTGTATGTACTTCACCGCGCCTTAATCGAAAGATACCTGGCGCATCATGTGTGGAGGTGTGCCAGTGTCCTCGGGAAGGCATCTCCTGTAATCTTCAATTGTGAGAGCCTTTGAGGACTCACAATGCGCACCATTAGTCTGCTTCTGGCCGGCACCTGCATCTATGCAGTGTGCGTACATTTGTAATATGAGATCTGTTTTGAGGAGTAACGCCAAAAGAATTATTGGCCACATTTCCAGACGTGTCGAATGTTTCGGGATTGTACCTAATTACTTCATACTGATTGCAGGCTTTCACCCAGTAGATGAAATTGTCTGCACACATGTAAAGTAACTTTGGGTCGGCAATGTTTCGCTTTGCAAATTCATAGTGAAAGCCGTACATGTGGAGTTTGGAGAGATCTGAAACATACCTACCGATTTAGACAGGCTTTGTGAATTGCACTGAAACCTTGGCCATCTCCACAGCGATTAGTCCTCCATTGGAGACTGTGGCCCGTTTGAAATTTTGCTGACGATATAATCTGCTGCGCCATAACCCATGTCCCATCAGTAAAATAAACAAATTTTGCGGTATTCTCTAACATTCTCCATAATTTTTCCAAAAACTGAATTGCTCATTAGCTAGCATAAATCTTTTTTCAAAATCACACATTGCAAGTGCACTCTGTTAGATGTTAACAACAATGTACTCCTTGAACCAGCAAACCTGATACTAACAAGTTCCACGCCCAAGCTGAGACATTGCTGAAGGTTTCTGTTGTGGAGATTATAATGTTGTTTGTTCCCCAGCTTTGTGAAGAGCTTTGGGGTGAACCAATTCATGGGGCTAGACGCTTTGGACATAGCCGCCACGCCCCCCCCCCCCCCCTCCCCCAAGGCATATCCCTCACCTGCATCCTCAGCACTATGTTTGATATTTTCCTTCAACTTGACGACTTCCTTCTCAGGCAGCCGTCGGAACACTCCAAATGGTAGACTTTGTTGCATGGTACACCTTTAAAGGTTGTTTCCACCCAGGTAAAGAGTAATTTAAATCGCCAGGTGGCCCATACTTCTCCTCACTCATTCATGGATTATTTGCCTTGGCGGACCTGTGTATACACTGGTAAAGTCTGTCACGAATCCCACTTTCCAAGAGCAACACCTCAGCATTGGTCAACAGTTCAATACTGACACATTTTCCTTAACACTGCGTTCTACGAAAGCCCCATGATGAAGCAGAAGGCAGGATACAGACAGTATGTACCCAGGCATAAACTCTGGAACTTTTCGAATATGTCCGCGAACAAGTGTAGCCCTGTGTTCATGTACAACCCAGTATTTTCTCCTAAATTAGGCATGTTGAACTCCTGCCAAACATTCACTGCGGTCTCATACTGCGAATCCGTTATTCCAGTCCCCGCCAATTTACTGATTTTGAGGAGTCTGTCCACTGGGTCCAGGTATTCATACAGAAAGACCCCTTCTTTATCACAAGTTGGAACTTTGTATCATCGAGATATGCGACTCTGGTGGTATGCATATCTTCCTGATTCGCCATCTCAGCAATGTTCCAAAAAGGTGAGTCCATATAACAAAGCAAATCCAGGAAGCGGAGCTTTATTGTTGGCATGATTCTCTGTGGAAACGAAATGCACTTCATCCTGAAATCACCTAAATGTTGAACGACAAAATGGGCATAATATATGCTCAAATTGTGGAAAAACAGGTATAAGCGCCGTAGCAGTTGGTATTTCACGTTGTATGCATTGTGAGCTGCTGCGTGGAACTTCCTCGTGAGATGACATCCCCGCTTTCTGTCCGAGAGCAGCCCACAACATCCTACTCATACAATGCATCATTCTCCTCTGAGTTGGTCATGGGGACATTGTTGTCATAAATGCGATCAACTTCCGACTAAGTTTTTCGATCTCAATGAGCAACCATCTTGCAGGATTATCCCCACCATATGACTCAAAGTCTTAGGCACTGAAGCCATACAAGCATACAACTTAATACGATTCCACATCGGTATTGCCGCTCTATGAAGGTAGCATGGGAGGCGTGGGTCACTTCACAATGCATCATAGAAGTTAGGCGCCACTTGAAGTCGGCGTAAGCAATGAAGGGACACCGTTACTGGTGGTGGGCGTTCTTAAACTCTAAGAACTTACTATCCTCAGTAGAAATATCCTCATGCACTGGTTCCTGGCTTCAGCAGTCAGTGAGTTGGCCTTCAACATCCTTGTACTTGGAAACTAATTAAGGCATCTACAGCGAGAATACGTAGCATTTTTTTTATTTTTGTTTTACTCAGCTAGGAGGAAAGTAAGTGGGACATGCTTTTGATCCACGCATAATGTTGTTTCTCACCCTCATGGAATAGCAGAAATCTGTGTGTTTGAGACACTGACCATTTAATTTGGAGATATAGAAGGGCCCATGGTCTTTATGCTTGACTTCCTGTTCTGCGCCGGCCGCGGTGGTCTCGCGGTTCTAGGCCCTCAGTCCGGAACCGCGCGACTGCTGCGGTCGCAGGTTCGAATCCTGCCTCGGGCATGGATGTGTGTGATGTCCTTAGGTTAGTTAGGTTTAAGTAGTTCTAAGTTCTAGGGGACTGATGACCACAGATGTTAAGTCCCATAGTGCTCAGAGCCATTTGAACCATTTTTCCTGTTCTGCACAGAGTGCCCATGGTCATCTTCATCTACTGGCTTATCAACATCCATGGTGTAGATGTAAATTTTATCAGGGTTCTGCCTCTCGAATTTAATGCCCGCGGACATCAGATGTTTGTTGTGTTCCCGAATCACATGCATTTTTAAGGTAATTTTTATCACTACCATCCTGGTTGGAACAGCCGCCCGCAATTATACTCATATTTCTACAGTAACAGCATAATTACATTTAGTAAGATTTTTTAGTCCTACAACAGGACCGAATACACCATTAAAAACAGACACACCGCTTCCAATAAATTGGTTCCTCGTCATCTTTTTACAAATCGCCAGAAAAACCAAAGTGTAAGAGTTGATGGTTATGTATGTAAAGAGTCACATAAAAATTAAAACACTTCAAGGATCTGCAGAAAGAAATGCAGGTTATTCACGTTGCATACATTTCGCCAGGTCCATCTCCTCTGCCAACATTTCCTCCATCCGAACCAAAAAGGCCTTGGTGTACTGATACTGACAACAGCTGATCAGTCACACGGGTATCCACTAAGTTGCAGAGACAAGCGTGGACTTGCGAATTCTTGTACACGTAGCAGACTGGAAAAATAACTTTGTTGATCACTATAGTACTTCCCGCGTTCAGAAAAATGTAACACTTGCAAAACTTACCTCCTCCACAAAGGGCACACGATTCAGCTACTACACACAAGAGGGCTATGCGAGCGACTCAGATTTCGCGAGCTCCAAGTTTTAGGGACAATCATAAAGTTTTAATTATCAAGTCGAAAAAACAAGGCCATATAAGTAATTTTTTGAGTATCTGTAGAAACATGTTCGTTGTAATGGCACATATTCGAATCCTCTCTCCACAACATCATAGAGAGGAGTCAAAACAATATGCTATAGCCCACTGATAAAATGATTTATCATGCAGTAATTCGTTTCCTACAACGGGGAACAACACTTACACAATCGTTGCTGAGTTGGTGAAAGCGTACAATGACAATGTACCACCATGTGGTACTGGTTAGGTGATACAGGCGCTTGCAGAGTTACCAAATCAGGCATGCACCGCTGAAGACTGAAGATTCATTCTGGAAACCATTTCCTAAAATGAGGCTAAGGTTTTTCAACGCAATATCTTTTCTTCCAGGAGTGCTAGTACTGCAAGGGACGTCTGAGAAATTCTATGACGTCAGAATGCAGGAGAGAAGTACTGGTGGAAGTAAAGCTGTAAGAAGAGGGGGGCGTGCGTTGATTTGTGCTTGAATAGCTCAACCAGTGGTGCATTTTTCTTCGAAAGGCAAAAATCCCAGGATTGCATCCCGGTCCAACACATCATTTTAATCTGCCAGGTAGTTTCATTTGAATGTCGCCACCTGATGACTTATGCAACTGCTCATACTCACTTAAAAAGCCCGTTTAACCAAGGCAGCAGCTGAAATGTTGAAGCTATATCAGACCAGTCCAGTAAAATTCCTTATCCGCCTGGTGACCATGATGAGTGATGAGTGTTTTCCATTATGAAAAAAAGGAGACATTGGGCACGGTGATTGTGAGCATTTTGTGGGACTGCCATTGTATGATACTAACAGTTACTAGTAAGGACCAAACCTTCATAGGCGCATGCTACCGAAATCTCGCGACAAGCTCTCAAGAAGCTCTGAAAACTAAACATCGCTGGAAGCTATCCAGGAATGTTTTTGTTCCACAACAGTGTCCCTAATCATTCTCTACAGGGTATAGTTTCTTCGGACTGTTGAGTCGTGTCTCACCCTGTACATTCTTCTGACATGGCACCCTGTGACTTTTTCCTTTTTCCTCGGATGAAGAAACCATTGCGGAGCGGAAATTTCCAGAAAGACTAGGTGGTGATTCTCGAAATGTAACGTTTTCTGAACGGCCAAAATGCAGACTTGCTTGATCAAGTCTCCACCAAGTCGCTGGAGTTAGGAAAAAAATTATCGTGCTAAAGAGTGAATATATAGAGAAGGACTCACACTCAATTTTTTCGAGCTGATGACAATCTTCTGAACACGTGAAATAGTTTAAACATTGAATCTTTCCAGACAGACAGCATACGGAGCAGAATGATTGGCTTTGTACGCAAATGCAGACATTGTCATTGGCCATCCCCTTTCCACAGAGGAAATTGCTGCCCCTGCAAGGACGCATTGCAATTACTCCTCAGATATATTTGTAAGGAGAAATACTGACGTAACTGGGAAGTCTATAAAATTTAGGAGAGGTAACAGACTCAGCAGGCATTGCGCATCTGCTTGACAACCCACTTTACGCGGATCAGGGAAGACTAGCTCATCTGCTCTGGGTTGTGTGGTGTCACCGCCAGACACCACACTTGCTAGGTGGTAGCCTTTTTAATCGGCCGCGGTCCGCTAGTATACGACGGACCCGCGTGTCGCCACTATCAGTGATTGCAGACCGAGCGCCGCCACAGGGCAGGTCTAGAGAGACTTACTAGCACTCGCCCCAGCTGTACGGACGACTTAGCTAGCGATGCAACACTGACGAAGGCTCGTTTATTTGCAGAGAAGATAGTTAGAATAGCCTTCAGCTAAGTCAATGGCTACGACCTAGCAAGGCGCCATAGCACTTGATAGTTATCGTATGAAGCATGTCTCATCAAGAACGATGTATACAAATGATGGATTAAAGTTAAGTATTCCATCAGCTACGTACTTTTCTTTATAGCATTCATTCCGTATCCTCTTTCAGACCTCACGCCAGCCTGCTTGAGTTTAACACGTGCATTTCGGCCTTCTCTAGCTATACAACAGGTTGCAACAAATACAAGCATCCCCGGTCCACTTAAAGTGGAAAGGTGGCGGAAATTACACCGGCCGACGTTTGTTGCTTCGCTGAAAGTTAAGACCATGGCCCAAATGAACTTAAAATGACTGTTGCTATTAAAATCAAAATCATGTAATAATTACTCTTCTGAATACTCGCCCTTATAGACCCAGGAATGAAATGTTAATTCAGTATAAGTTTCTGCATTACTATGTAAACCTTCACTCTGTATGTTTGTCACAAAATACGGCAGAATTTTATTTCTGAGATGCGCCGAGATCTTCTTCCTAAATAAATACACAAAAATATTGCAGTTAGGCTATGTGAGATTACGATTGGCATGGGTGTGTGTGATGTCCTTAGGTTAGTTAGGTTTAAGTAGTTCTAAGTCTAGGAGACTGATGACCTCAGATGTTAAGTCCCGTAGTGCTTAGAGCCATTTGAACCATTTGAAGAGGCGATGGAAGCAGTGAAAGTGAATTCCAACTTTCTCCTGATTCGAAGTTTAAGTCGAAAGTGTCATCATGGCGTTTGATGACAACACGCAACAGAACATATACGATGATTATCACGTGAGAGGTTTCAATACATATGACAAGCTCCCCAAATGATATCCTAAACTGGAGATTAGAAGCAATATTAAAAGTTTACTGACCTATTTGGCAAAGAAAAGAGAAGGCGATACATTTTTCGAAGGACATCGTACGCTGCAGTTCAGTATCACAAGTAGCGTGTAATGCTGAAGTTTGATGAAGTGTGAGAATACGGTTATTCCGTCATTGTTGGTATTTACAACATTGGGCATTGGACATAGACAGAAATCTCGGGTGTGCAAACTTTACAGTGTCACTGCCATTTATCACTAATTTGAAAAATCAGTTTAGGATTAAAATCGCGCCGCCTAACTATGCTCCAAGCACGAAAAGATAAGGACGACGAAGAAGAGATAATTCCAAGATCTCAAACATTTTCTGGTGAAGTAAACGCGCATATCACAGTAAAAAATATCTAAATAGGTTCTGTGTGGAACTGTGATCAGAGTTGAGTTCAACTATGAGCTTTCTTCCGAAAGAACGCTATCCATGAAAGGGGAGACGTTGTAATCAGTTAACAGTGCGAGACACAGCTAGACGATAGATGTTGCTGTACCAATGGACGGATGATTGGCCGACAAACTCTATATGTACCTCCAAGAACCAAATGGAAAGTTTGTACTCCGTGTCAAGCGAAATAGGGAAACGGTGCCCTTAAATGTATTCGTTGGTGTAAGTGTGTGCTGTAAGATGTTGAAAGTACATTTGTAGACGTTTTTTCTGTTAATTTTGCATCCACATTTGCCGACAAAGTGACTAGTACTGTGTGGCTCTTGGTCTGGACATAAGGATGAACAAGTACTCCTGAAAGCCTCTGGAGGAAAATACATAGTTTTAAAAATCATTCCACTTAAAACTACAAAATATACGCAACCTCTGGAAGTGTATTTCTTCAGGCACTAAAAAAAAAATTTTAAGAGAACAACAGAACTTCTTAAACTACGTTCCACGAATATACAGTGAAAATACCACGACAGATTCTTCAATATAAAATACATTCTGTCATTTACAATCAATTATCTGCGGAAGTGTATAGAACAATGCTTCGTTACGCGTGAATATTCCTTTGAGCATTTTATTGAAAGTCATCATTTGCATTACAGATAAGATACCTGCATTGCGTTTGCCTTCTACAACGACATCTGCATTGATATGTAGAGCACGTCTGCAAAATCTTTCAGAAAAACGACACCTATCAGCACATTTAGAGGCATGTAATGGTCCTTTAAACAAAATTTCATTCAGATATGTTCATTCGAACGCAAATACTTTCCTTGTAATCGTAAGCTTGAGGGTGAAAAATAAAGTGGACAACAGAGAATATCTTGAGCGAATAGAACGTGATATACAGCGTATACCGTCGACAGTTGAACTATTGTGCAAATATTTTCTGTACAATACAGATATAAAGACAGATGAGGGTAAGAAATCAAACTACATGCAATTAATCTGTAACGGGTCACTGAAATTTTCTGGGTGGAGTTCGGGTTTATCCTGCAAATTATCAACCCCAAAGTCACCTCAAGTAACGTACGTAAAGTATGAAAAATTGAATAAGATTGGATGATCTGGAATTAAAACTCCTTAACTGTCGAATATACATTCAGCATTGGAACTTTTCAGTGATTAAATGGCCTAAAAGACCTAACACCTGCCGGCCGGAGTGGCCGAGCGGTTCTAGGCGCTACAGTCTGGAACCGCGCGACTGCTACGGTCGCAGGTTCGAATCCTGCCTCAGGCATGGATGTGTGTGATGTCCTTAGGTTAGTTAGGTTTAAGTAGTTCTAAGTTCTAGGAGGCTCATGACCTCAAAAGTTAAGTCCCATAGTCCTCAGAGCCATTGGAACCATTTGAACCTAACACCTACTATCTAATTGTAACTCATCTTTACATGCCCTAAAAAGAAAAACGGATTGAGTAATCTAAAAGAAAATCGAGTTATTATATTGATTATGGAGTGATGAGACAAGAAGATGTCAATGAGTCGGGTACAGTTAGTTGGAAATGCATAACTTTGGTATTTACAAAAACACAAAAGTCGCACGCTGATTGATGTGCACCACAGTAAACAATTCGTGCCCAACGGAAGAATCTACGAAGGCAGAAGCGTTGCCTGGACTGATAGAACACCGGTGTTCTAAACTTACGGATGAAAGTAACTTTTGCGTGATGTGTCCTTGCCATATAACGTACTCGTAGATCGATGAAACTTGGACTACACATAGTAAGAACTGCTACAGTATGGTACAGAAGATAACAGAAAAAATTCACAATGATACGAACAGAAATGACATTTTTAATTACGCTGAAGTCCCCGCGATTCTTGGCGGCGCCCTGTGGATTACAAAAGGCGGGAAATGTTACTTAATATGGTGGGTGATCACCACGGACGGCAACGCATGCTCTACAACGTACTCTCATGCTAGCCACAAGATAGGGCGACCCACTCTTCCACTAGCCTCGCATTCGGGAGGACGACGGTTCAATCCCGCGTCCGGCCATCCTGATTTAGGTTTTCCGTGATTTCCCTAAATCACTCCAGCAAATGCCGGGGTGGTTCCTCTGAAAGGGCACGGCCGACTTCCTTCCCCATCCTTCCCTAATCCGATGAGACCGATGACCTCGCTGTCTGGTCTATCTTCCCAAACAACCCAACCCAACCCCTCCACTAGCGCGCTTGATAGCTGCTGGATGGTCTTTGGGGCATGTGGACGTGCTCCAATACTTCTCTCCAACGCATCCCTCACGTGCTCGGTGGGATTTAAGTCGGGGAAAAGGGCAGACCAGTTCATCCGCCGAACATGCTCTCGTTCCTAGAGCTCCTCCACCAGCGCCGTTCGATGAGGTCGTGCGTTGTCATGTACAAAAATGAAGTCACCGCTGAGAAGACGCACATGGGGAAAGAGTAAAGCGCCACAATAACGTTGAGCGGTGAGTGCACCGCGTTCAAAGATTTGGAGGCCAGTACGGTCGTTATGCCTCCTCACCCCACAACACCTGGACCAACAAAACGATGATGTTCGACAGATTCATTACGTGTTCCCACCTCCCGCCGTATGAGGGTACGTCCATAATCACTACGGTACTCAGACTGAATCTGCTCTCATCCAACAAGAGCACGCGATCTCCCTTCTCATAAATGTCATCGAGCACGTGTGGGGCACGTTGAGGAGACGGATTGTAGCGACGTCCGTCCAGCAGTTATCAACCTTCCGATGGAGGAATAGAACTCCCTGCCACAAGAACTTCTTGCCAACCTTGTGGGAGTGCGTTACACAGCATGCGCTGCTCAAAAATGGTTCAAATGGCTCTGAGCACTATGGGACTTAACATCGAGGTCATCAGTCCCCTAGACTTAGAACTACTTAAACCTAACTAACCTAAGGACATCACACACATCCTTGCCGGAGGTAGGATTCGAACCTGCGACCGTAGCAGGTGGGCGGCTCCGAACCGATGCTCCTACAACCGCTCGGCCACAGTGACCGGCCATGCATTGCTGTCCACGGTGATCATGCACCATGTTAAGGTCCATGACCCCCTTTTTTGTCACGTCCAGGAGACCATCATGAATCGTGGTCAAATCAGTGTAATTATTGTCTTTGAATAAAAGTGTAATATAGTTCGTCTCATTCTGTATTTCTTTCGCTTACCTTCTATATTACACTTTAGCACTTCTTTCCATTTGTGGTCCTTGTTCAACCGATTATGTTACTTGAGAGTGACACTTCATGCGAAAGTTACTTTCGTCCTTTAAGTTTAGCACACCAGTGTAGTTTCATAGGCTCTGGTGGGTTGTTTCAGTTTCCATTGTTCAACTAGAACCGTGCAGTGAAGAAGCCAATGAAAAGCAAACAGTAACCTGGTTCAGAACCGAGTTACCTCACAGCTGCAAATCTTCTACATCTACCTCTGTATTCCACAAACCAGAGTGGATACAGTATGTGGCAGAGGATATTGTGGGTACATCTGTCACTTCCCTCCTTTCCTGATCCAGCCGCGAATGAACTGCGGCAACAGCGGTCTAGGGACACCTCCGAATGAGATTTCATTTAACCTTCATTTAACCTGCTTGGGCAGCTCAGTCGGTAGAGCACTTGCCCGCGAAAGTTCGAGTCTCGGTCCGGCACGCAGTTTTAATCTGCCAGGAAGTTTCATGTCAGCGCACACTCCGCTGCAGAGTGAAAATCTCATTCTTACTCGCCTTTGTTTTTGATTCGCAGCTCAATGACACGCCACGATTCTTCCGTACAGAACATGAAGTTTACACCTACATCAACACTCCGCAAGACATCAGACGGTGTGCGGTGAAGAGTACTTGTGGTCCTTTGGTACCACTAACTGATCCCTCCTTCCTCCTTTCTCATCTTGGTCATTTCGCGAGTTGTATGTGGGAGGAAGTAATATGTTGTCCGACTCTTCCCGGAAAGTACTCTCTCGGAATATCAGTAGTCAACCTCTCAGTGACGCACAACGCCACTATCGTAGCGAGTTTGTTGAGCATCTCGGCATCGTTATCGCGCCGACTAAACGATCCCGTGACAAAGCGCACCGTTCTTCGTTGGATCGTCTCTATCTCTTCTATCTTTCCTACCTGGTAAGTGCCCCAGACTGATGAACAATACTCAAGACCCTGTCGAACAAGAGCCTTGTAACCCACTTCTTTTGAGGATGAGCTACATTTGCTTAAGATGCTTCCTACAAATCTCAGTCTGGTATCTGCTTTTCCGCCGGCCGGAGTGGCCGTGCGGTTCTAGGCGCTACATTCTGGAGCCGAGCGACCGCTACGGTCGCAGGTTCGAATCCTGCCTCGGGCATGGATGTGTGTGATGTCGCTAGGTTAGTTAGGTTTAATTAGTTCTAAATTCTAGGCGACTGATGACCTCAGAAGTTAAGTCGTATAGTGCTCAGAGCCATTTGAACCATCTGCTTTTCCTACTATTTATTTTACACGAGCTTTCCACCTGAGGTCGCTCTGGATAGTTATTCCTAGATATTTAACTGTAGATACTGTTTCCCGAAATTTTCGTCAATACTGTAGTTGTACAGTTGTGGACTTGTTTTCCCACTACACTGTAGAGTTGGAATTCATACTCAGTAATGTTCAACAAGCTGTGAACTCTCCTGTGCATAATCTGGAAGTTCATCATCCAAACTGCTGAGTTACACTTTACGCATATCTTTATACACCGACGTACTTCGTGGTCAAGGCATACTGTCGAAACATTATTGGAATTATAAGTCCCGTAAATTCCACAGTAATTACGCAAAGTTTCATTTAAGATTATCAAAAACATACTGTCTTCAATTGGATCGCAATGCGCCTGAATGTACATTTTTGATTGTGTGATCACATTACAAAAGTACGAGGGTCGTTCAGCAAATAATGCCCCACATTTTTTTTTATAATACATAGACAAATGTCCTTGTTGGTGCTTCACATTTGATTTTTGTTCTGTGCGCCAGTGAAATTTCGAACCGCGTCAAAATGGCGTCTACATACGACGCACGTTACAAGCAGCGTGCTGTTACTGAATTCTTACTTGCAGAAAAAGAAACCGTGGTGAACAACCATAAAGGTTTGTGTACAGTGTATGGGGATGCTGCACTTGATAGGAGTACAGTTGGGCGATGGGCAAAGAAAGTTACAGCCTCAGGAAATGCAGAAACAGAGCTCCATGATCAACCACGCTCGGGACTTCCTGTCACAGCCTCTGGTTCAGACATGCTGAATCGTGCGGATGTCAACCGGTGCATCAAAACTCGACAATTAGCATTGGAAGTGCGTCTGCAATGATCGAGACTCTCGTATATTCAAAGATGTGCCCACGATGGGTTCCACGAATGCTCACAACGGACCTCAAAATTCAAAGAAAGGCCATTCCATCTGAATTTTTGGAGCGTTTTGACACCCACAGACAGGCCTTTCTGTCACGGTTCGTTACGGGAAACGAAATCTGGGTGCACCACTTTGCGCCGGAAACAAAACGGTACTCCATGGAGTGACATCATCCTCATTCACCGCAATAGAAGAAATTCAAGACAACCCACTCTGCCGAAAAAGTCATAGAGACAGTCTTCTGGGATTATGATGGCGTCATTCTCGTGGCTCTGATGCAAAGAGGGAGATAGACAGACATTTTTCGAGAGACAGACATTTTTCGAGAGATATTTTTCGAGATATAGGTATTTTACGAGTGATCGATATTTACGTGCGGTCGATTTTTATCAGGAGAACAACATTTTTCGAGCGGTAGATACATTTCAAGGGATCAATATTTTTCGAGAGGACGATATTTTTCGTGAGGTTGATATTTTTCGAGACGGCGATATTAGTTCCAGCCGATAAATGTTTGCTTACTCGAGAGAAAGGCTAGCAATGTGATGTTCTGGCATTACGTTAGTAACAAATCAATTGAAAAAGACGGGAGGTTTTCTTACGTTTTTAGTACACATTATTACTTCTCGCCGTATCTTGTGTAATGTGATTGCTACACCTAGTCTCGTGCAAAATCTTAAGGTCCTAGGTCAACTGCAAGGCACTTCAAGCAGTCAGTAATTGAAGTTTCGATACCTAAAACATGACCCGTAATATGGATTACTTGTCGATTGCATTGGTTGGTTGATTGGTTTAAAGATTAAAGGGACCAAACTGCAAAGGTCATCGGTCCCTTGTTTCATGAAAACACAGAGCACAGTGAAACTATCCACCAGTCAGGCGAAGCTCTAAAATAAAAATTCCGGGGGAAGAAAAGCCCCAAGGTCAATGGTAAGACAACACGGAAAACGGAGCACAGCAACAAAAACAACATAGAGAAGAAAGGCAGAAGGAATTAAAACTGTACAGCAGAGGACTGTGGCTGCCTGATCACGAAAATAATAGGATGAAACAGCCACTCTGCAACACATTAAAACCTCCAGCCTAAAAGATTAGGGTGGAGTCGAATGACAACACAAAACTAAGTAAAATATACAGCACAAAGGAGGGTGACGCAATAAAATTTGAGGGACCTATAAAAGCCCCTTGCTCGAATAAAACTTAAAACACGATCTGCCATAGAGACATCGTCACCTAAAAGAGATGATAAATCACCTAGGAGATTAAAAGTTCGCCTGAGGGCGGTTAAAAGAGGACATTCCAACAATATATGGGCCACCGTCATGTTTTCACCACAGCGACAATGAGAGGGGTCCTCTCGACGCAGCAGATGACCATGCGTCAGCCAAGAGTGACCAATGCGGAGCCTACAGAGAATAACAGAATCCCTGCGAGAGGCCCGCATGGAGGAACCCCACACGGTCGTGGTCTCCTTTACTTGCCACAGCTTGTTGGGTACAGACAGAGTGCGCCATTCGTCTGCCCACATCCCAAAGACCCGACGGCGTAACACCGACCGCAGATCAGTTGCCGGGAGGCCGATCTCCAATGGCAGTTTGCGGGTGGCTTCTTTAGCTAACTTGTCGGCGAGTTCGTTTCCCGCTATCCCAACGTGTCCCGGGGTCCATATGAACACCACTGAACGTCCACACTGTTCAAGAGCATGAACGGACTCCTGGATGGCAACAACAATGGGATGGCGTGGGTAGCACTGGTCGAGCCTGTAGACTACTGAGAGAGTCACTGCAAATGACAAAAGACTCTCCAGTGCTGGTACGAATACGCTCAAGGGCACGAAAAATGGCTGTTAGCTCTGCGGTGTAAACACTGCAGCCTTCCGGCAAGGAGCGCTGGTCTACATAGTCCGCATGAGCATAAGCGTACCCCACACGGCCGTCAACCATCGAGCCATCTGTATAGATAGCCTCCGAGTCGCGGGATGCGTCGAGGAGAGCAAGAAATTGGCGGCGCAAGACTGCAGGAGGAACTGAATCCTTTTGCCATTGTGAGAGGTCCAGCCGAAGCTGCGGCCGACGAATACACCAAGGTGGTGTATGTGGGTGGACCTGAAAAGCAGATGGAAGAGGCAAAGACTCGAGTTCACTAAGGAGTGACCGAACACGGATCCCAATGGTATGGCCTGATCGCGGCCGCCGGTGTGGGGTATGGACTGCCGCATTAGCGAAAAGGAGACGGTAGTTGGGCGAACAACGAACGTGGGCAGCATAGTTGGCTAAGAGTTGTAGACGCCGAATGTGGAGCGGAGGAACCCCAGCCTCATCAAGTAGGCTATTAACAGGATTGGTGCGGAATGCTCCTGTCGCCTGTCGAACCCCAGAGTGGTGAACGGGGTCCAGCAGTTGCAACGCTGAGGGCGACGCTGAGCCATACGCCACACTCCCATAATCCAGTCGAGACAGCACAAGGGCTTTGTAGAGCTGCAGCAGCATGTTACGATCTGCACCCCAAGTTGTGTTGCTGAGGCAGCGGAGGGCATTCAGATGCTGCCAGCACTGACGCTTGAGCTGACGAATATGTGGAAGCCAAGTAAGCCAGGCATCGAACAGCAATGCCAGAAAACGGTAAGTGTCAACGACCCTGAGCATGGCATCCTGAAGATAAAGCTCAGGGTGGGGATGGACAGCTCGACGCCGACAAAAGTGCATAACACAAGTCTTCGCAGGAGAAAATTGAAACCCATGGGCTAGGGCCCACGCCTGCACCTTGCGTATGGCTCCCTGCAACCTACGATCTGCAACACTAATGGTGGAGGAGCTGAAAAAATGCAGAAATCGTCAGCATATAACGTGGGTGAGACAGACGACCCCCCTACTGCTGCTGCAAGGCCATTAATGGCCACAAGGAAAAGGGGCATGCTCAATACAGAGCCCTGTGGAACGCCGTTCTCCTGGATATGAAGTGAACTATGGGATGTGCCAATTAAAACGCGGAATGTCCGAACAGATAAAAAATTCTGAATAAGAATGGGGAGAGAGCCCCGGAGACCCTATCCGTGCAACGTGGCGAGAATATGGTGCCGCCACGTCGTGTCATATGCTCTGGAGAGGTCGAAAAAGACGGAGACGAGGTGTTGGCGCCTGGAAAAAGCAGTGCGGATTGCAGACTCAAGGAAGACCAAAGTATCGGCGGTGGAACGGCCCTGACGGAAGCCGCTCTGGCACGGAGCCAGAAGACCCCGAGACTGGAGCAGCCAACACAGCCGTCGACTCACCATACTCACTCAGTAGCTTGCACAGAGTATTTGTCAAGCTGATGGGCCGATAGCTATCCACATTAAGCGGGTCCTTACCAGGCTTCAGCACTGGAATGATGGTACTCTCGCGCCACTGCGACGGAAAGACACCTTCGCCCCATATGCGATTGAAGATGGCAAGAACACATCGCTGACAGTCCGGGGACAGGTGTTTGAGCATCTGATTGTGGACGCCATCTGGCCCAGACGCTATGTCAGGGCACTGTGCCAGGGCGCTTTGGAGTTACCACAAACAAAATGGGGCGTTATACGCCTCAAGGTGGCGAGAAGCAAAAGAAAGCCGTTTGCCTTCCTCCCGACGTTTTAGCGAGCGAAACCCAGGCGGGTAATTCCCCGGCGCAGAGGCCCGAACATAGTGCTGTGCGAAATGCTCGGCGATTGCATCGGCATCGGTGGATACCGCCCTGTTGATGGTAAGCCCTGGGACACCTGTAGAGTGCTGCAATCCAAAGATGCGCCGAATCTTCATCCACACCTGGGATGGTGAAGTACGGGAACCAATGTTGGAAACGTGCCTCTTCCAGCACTCCTGTTTCCGCCTTTTGATGAGCCGCCGCGCCTGAGCACGGAGACGTTTGAATAAAATGAGGTTCTCCAGAGATGGGTGCCGCTTATGTCGCTGAAGAGCCCGCCGACGTTCTTTAATGGCTTCAGCGACCTCTGGAGACCACCAAGGCACCGACTTTCGCCGGGTGCACCCTAACAAACAAGGAATGGTACGTTCTGCAGCGGAAACAATCGCTGCAGTCAGTGTCTCAACCGCCACATCGATGGTACCGTGGGGGAGAGATTCAACAGTGGCAGCAGAGGAGAACTTGTCCCAGTTTGGTTTGCTAAATGCCCATCTAGGCAAGCGTTCAAGGGAGCGACGCTGGGGTAGTGAAAGGAAGATGGGAAAATGGTCACTACCACACAAGTCGTCATGGACTCTCCAGTGGACCGATGGTACAAGCCCTGGGCTGCACAACGACAGATCTATTGCTGAGAACGTGCCATGCGCCACACTGAAATGTGTGGCGGCGCCAGTGTTTAAGAGGCAGGGGTCGAGTTGGGAGATGAGATTCTCGACCTCTCTGCCTCGGCCAGTAACCTTCGTTCCACCCCACAGGGGATTGTGGGCGTTAAAATCCCCCAGGAGAAGAAAAGGCGTGGGGAGTTGGGCGACAAGTGCAGCCAATTCGGTCGGGGAGACTGTACCACCTGGAGGGAGATAGACACTGCAGATGGTTATGTCCTGGGTAGTCCTTATGTGGACAGCCACAGCTTCCATTGATGTTTGAAGGGGCACAGGAGCACTATATACAGAGGTAAGGACATACACGCAGGCTCCACCTGACACACTATTGTACGTGCTACGGTTGCAGTAATAATCCCTGTATCCACAAAGGACAGGGGTCCGCATTGCCGGGAACCAGGTTTCCTGGAGGGCAATGCAGAAAGCAGGTGTCATGCTTAGAAGCTGTCGTATCTCAGGGAGATGGCTAAAATAACCGCCACAATTTCACTGGAGGATTGTACAAAGCGTGTCCTGTAGGGGCATGAAGGCACTGAAAAAGCAAATTACTTCACACAGTGACATGCTGCCACCGACTGAGTGACTGACGTCGCAACTGCCATCATTTCTGAGACGGCGAGATCGAGGTCATCAGGGGACGCAAAGAGCCCGACCTCATCCTCCGAGGCTGAGCTGACAGGAAGCGGTGGCGCAGGAACCACTGGCTCCTTAGGCTTCTTAGAGAGCTTCCTCTTCTCTCTCTTGTCTTTGGGAAGAGGGTTCGCATGCTGGGAGGGCTTTCCTGACGCATTGCCAGGAACAGAGGAAGAGTGTGAAGCCCTTCGACCAGCAGCTGATGGCTTCCTCAGCCACTGGCTAGCGTCTTGCGAGACACTGGTAAAATCCTTGGAAGGGATTCCCCCAAGGGACCCCTTCCGAACGAGTGAGGCCTGAGGAGGCTGTTGCTTCTCCGGCTGAGGAGCCGGAAGAGGCTTTTGCCTCTCCGGCTGAGTAGCCGGAGGAGGCTGGTGCCTCTCCAGCTGAGAGGTGGGGCTGGATGTCCCCAGTTGTTCGGGGTCCACTGCTCCCAAACCAGGTGTTTTGGGAGCAGTGGAAGAGAGTGTGGCCCCTACCAGCAGTGGGGCAGGCGTAACTTTACTGTTCTGTGGGCCAACTGAGAAGGGAGTCTTTGCAGGAACTGGTGGCGGCAGAGTTGCAGCAGCATAACTCCTCAACATAGATGTGGGATTGAGCCGTTCTAGCTTCATCCTGGCCTCTTGGTAAGTTAAACTGTCCAGGGTCTTAATTTCTTGTATCTTCCGCTCTCTTTGGTAGACTGCACAGTCTGGCAAGCAGGGAGAATGATGCTAGTTAACGCAGGTGGGAAGCGGAGCACATGGAGCATTAGGACGTGAAGGTCGTCCACAATCACGACAAGTGGGGCTGGCAGTGCATCTGGAGGACATATGTCCGAACTTCCAGCACTGGAAGCATCACATAGGGGGCGGGACATAGGGCTTGACATCGCACCGGTAGATCATGATCTTGACCTTCTCAGGCAAGCAGTCATCCTCAAAGGCCAGGATGAAGGCACCGGTAGCGACCCTATTATCCTTGGGCCCCCTAAAGACACGACAGACAAAGTGCTCACCTCGTCGTGCCAGGTTCTCCAGTAGCTCGTCATCAGACTGCAGCAGAAGATCTTTATGAAAGATAATCCCCTGGACCAAATTTAAGGACTTATGGGGAGTGGCATTAATGGGGATGTCACCGAGCTTCTCCCAGGCGAGTAACGCCCATGACTGTGCAGATGAAACTGCTTGTATCAAAATAGCCCCGCTCCTCATTTTGGAAACAGATGCCACTTCCCCAAACTTATCTTCAAGATGGTGAACAAAGAAGAGAGGCTTAGTCCCCAAAAACGAATCCCCATCAGTTCTGCTGAACACAAGGTATCGCGGTGAATACGGCTCCTGTCTGTCCGCAGCCCTACATTCCTCCCATGGCGTGGCTAGCGAAGGGAACGATTTGGGGTTATATGTCGCTTAGAGACGTTGGCGGTCATGCGACCACCGGATTGAGACTTCACCCGCTTCATTGCGGGGCATCCGTCCCGATGCCACCCACTCTGACTAGGGGCTCTCCCCACGGGTGCCACCCAGCCACAGCAAAGGCCACCTGGCAGGATGGCCGTTGCCGGGAGTCCTGATGCCCCAGGGAGACGAGCATCTACTCCTTGGCTTACGTGGGGAGGTGTCAGCTCAGGCATCGGCAGTACGATCCCTGTGTTGTCAGGGGGCTACAACCTAGAGGGTACATGACGACCCCACCACAATGGGCTGGCTACCATGCTGGATTTTGGGTGCCATGGGTAGTTCATAGTGATCGTGGGTGCAGATGGTGATGCACTAAGGGCGTAACTTACACAAACCATCAGGTGTGTATACCCAAAATGAGGGATGGAGGGTACAGTGACGACGCCAAGACGATAAAGAGTGCCAAGGTCCTAGGGCACAGAGGACTCATGGTGCACCACGTAAGGTGTCCTTCCCCAAAAGGCTCATACTTCTATTGAATTTGGAAAAATGGAGGTCAAACCCCAATGGGGACCATCACATTAAAGGCCGAAACAGTTGAGACTCCTTTTAGTCGCCTCTTACGACAGGCAGGAATACCGCAGGCCTATTCTAACCCCCGAACCCGCAGGGGGTGTCGATTGCATTACCTTAGAACCTTGTATTTTCTACAGAATGAAGAAACTGGAAACCTCAGTACGTTAAACAAGTCTCCAGCCAATAAATGTAAACTTTCCCGAGAGAAAGGCGGGCACTTTGACTTTTTTGTGACATCGATACTTTTAGAGGGGTCGGACCTTCCGAGTATTCGGTACCTTCCGAGAAGTCTGTACCTTCCATGAAGTCTATACCTTCCGAGAAGTCGAAACCGTCCGAGATATCGGTAATCTCCAAGAGGTTGATACTCTCCTAGAGGTCAGGACACTTCGAGTCATCGAACTTTCCGAAAGCTAGATATTTTCCGAGAGATCGGTACCATACAATGGATCAGAAAATTCCGAGATTCCGATACCTTTCGAGAAATCGATAGCCACCGATAAATTTCGTTAGATGGATGTTTTCAGAGAGATCGACGCATGCTGAGGGGTCGACGCAGCCCCTGAAGCCGACACTTCCGGAGGGGTCCATTCTGCCCAAGAGGTGGATACCTCTCGAGAGGTGGATATTTTTCGAGACGTCGCTTTCTTCCAAGATCTGATATTTTCTGAACGATTAATATTCTTAGAGAGAATTACATATCGTGATATCGATATTTTCAGTCATCAACATTCTGTACATCGACACACTTCGAGAGATTGGAATTCCACAAGTTTTCGATACTTTTCGAGTGATTGATATTTTTCTTGTGGTCAATTTTGTCAGAAGAGCAACATTATCCGAGCGGTAGATACATTTCAACGGGTCGATATTTGTTGAAAGATCGATATTTTTGTGAGATTTATATTATTTGAGAGGACGACATTAGTTCCAGACAATAAATGTCGCCACTTCCCCCACAGACGCGTCGCCACTTCAGGCCGGTTCCCATTAGGGCTACCGCGCGTCAAAACCGCGCGTCAGCGGCGTGGTTGCCATGGAAATGGCGTCAGCGGCACGGCGCGGCGGGCTCTGCGTCGCGGTTTGACCATGTCGAACCGCTTCCGCTGCCGTGTGCCGCGCTCCAGGTCCGCGCCGCCAATCACAGAACGCGCTGAGCGTGACATCAGGTACGGAACCCCGGGCCACACGAACTTTCGCCGAACCGCTGGCGCGGACGCGGCAGCAGCTATGACATACTTATCATCCGATTCCAAGGAAACTATTCGGCAGAAAAATTTGATTCTTGGGCATGTTACAGCCTGATATCTTCTCTCAATAAAGGACCGAATTTTTTTTCGTTACTCGTCGTGGTTACTTCCTGTATCGCATTTACGTAAACCTTTACACAAAATTTTAATGAGTGTGCAGAGGTAAAAACGCATTGCGTGGACTTTGCGTACAGTTCATTTTAGGTAATACATTATTGCGTATGAAATTTAGTCAACATATCGAAATTGTTTTTAAAGCTGAGAGCAAGTCGATAGCTATCACCGTTCTCGAGATATTGAATGATATGTCGGCGGACAGGCTGTGCCGTGATCGCGCGCAGGTTGCTCGCGACGCGACCGGTACTTCGTCCTGCTCGTCGTAAACCATGTGGTTGTATCACCCGCAAATTTCGTACACGGTTCAAGAAATCGAAACGTGTTATTTTGCAAACGATAACTTGTGAAAAGTCATGTATTTCGTCGCATGATAAATATCCTAAATCTGTTTATCTACCTAGATATGAAAGTAACTACAGTTTTTCAGATGGGATAGATGAATTTTTTTCAATAGCATTTAATAGCACGTGGAATGAGAAGTTAAACCGAAACTAATTTTCTGGTATGTCATAAGATGTAATTTACTAAATATCTATAGCTATAGATTATTTCCTTTGGTAAGTAACAAACTTTTTTTTCTTTATCCAGTGTACTTTACTGATTCTAGACGCGTTTCGCCTTTTACTTTAAGGCATCTTCGGTGGAATCTAGAATGATTCAGTTTTGTTTTGATATGTGATACATGCAGATTATAAAACAGTTGACATCTTTTTTTAAGTGAATGACTGATTACTTACAGTGAATCGAGTTTTTGGCAGACATATACGTTTCCACTCACCTGGTCACATGCTAGAGGTTGAACTAAAACTTAGATTATGGAACATAAGCACATTTTCATGTTCGCTCTTTTTTCTTCTGTCACTAGCAGTAGACGTTTTACCGAAAACTCTGGTTTGAAGTCGTAACTACAGTGTGTTCACCTCATGTCCCTTCCTGTCTGGTTTGTTTATGTACATGTTGCCAACCTGCAGAATTATATGCTGAAAACTAATGTTTGTTTATTTTTGTTCTCCTTATATCTGTATGTGTGTGTGGCTACCCAGTGATAGTTGTAGAAAGTTGAAAGTGAATCCAGTAGTTGTCAGATAGTGGTTGAAAGATTTGGTGTTCAGCTGATTTCAGTTTTGGTTTAAATGTTTTGTGGAGGAGTGCATGGAAGAGTAAATTCACTGCTTACATTAATAGATAAAATAGTAGAATAGTATTTCAACAGATGATTATTATCAGAATACTATCACCTAACCCCTTTGTCCTCACTCTTTGACGCCCCATAATACTAATCCCTATTGTTGTCAAAGTTGTGCCATAATTTCCTCTTCCTCCTCTATTTAATTCCGTACCTCTTCTTTAGTCACACGATCCTCGTATCTAATCTTCAGCATTCTTATTGATCACCACGTTTTGAAAGCGTCCATTGTCTTCTTGACAGAACTGTTCATTGTCCACTCCACACAAATACCTTTGTAAAATAGTATCCAACGATTAGAATTTATATTTGGTGTGAAGAAATTTTCTTTTTCAGAACACTTTTCTTGCTATTGACAGTCTTCAGTCAGGTTTGCGTCTGCACCAGAAAATGCCTTACAATTTAAAATCTGGTTTCAAAAACTCTGTTCCAAATATATATTATTCTTTCGTGATTCTTAAGCAAGCTGCTGGCGATGATTACATTATGCTCTGTGGGAAATTCTATCAGGTGGCTTCCACTTTCATCCCTTCCATCTAGCCTTTGTGTTCTTACTGTTTTCGTGTACCTGCTACCGTATCTCATTTTAAATTTTTGTCTCGCTTAATTATCTGAATAATCTCTTTTATCGTACATTGTTTCAATGTGTTAGGAGACAGTGAACAATCATGAATGGTAGTCATGAAATCTGTTTATGTTGAAATGAGAAAACATGAATAATGAAATATGTGAAAGAGTACATTGTACAGAAAATGAAAAATTGGTATGTCTTCACCCAACTTCGTCTTTCCTTGATTTAGGTGTAAGATATAGTTATTCAAACACACCGGTCGTTTCGGTGGGTCCCACCCCGTACCTCAGTGGCTGTCCGTCATTGGCTACCGCTAGCGTCTGCTGCTTCTAGATGGGAACGCCAATTCCGCGAACCGCCGCGTCAAAGCTGAAAACGCTTCCCGCTGCCGTTGCCGCACGCCGCGCTGCCGCGCTCTAGTGGGAACCGGCCTTTCCCCCAGACGCGTCGCCACTTCGCCCAGACGCGTCGCCACTTTCCCAGAGGTCGCTACTTCGCGAGAGTTTGCTGTTTCCCGAGAGTTCGCTGTTTTACGAGAGATGGGTATTCCCCGAGAGATGGATATTTCCCGAGATATGGATATTTTCCGAGACATGGATAGTTTATGCGCGATTGATATTCTCTGAGAGAAATATGTATCGAGAGAACTATATTCTTCGAGAGACCAATGTTCTTCGAGTGATCGACACTCTTCGAGAGATCTGTGTTCCATGGGATATCGATACTTTAGAGGCGGTCGATATTTTTGATATTTTCCGTATTTTTCGAGAGATCGGTATTTTTCGAGAGATCGGTATTGTAAGAGATGTAGATATTTTACGAGATGTCGAAATTTTCGATAAGTCAATGTTTTTCGAATGATCAATACTTTTCGTAGTCGATGCTATCCGAGATCCATATTTTTCGAGAGATCGATAATCTTCTAGAGATCGGTATCTTCCAAGACATCGATATATTTCGTGGCATCGAATCTATCGGGAGATCTACATTCTTCGAAAAATCGAGATTTTTCAAGTGACCATTATTTTCTCGAGAGCTCGATGCATTTCGAGTTGTCGCTTTCTTTTTTGTGAGATCGTTAATTTCGGGGGTCGATATATTTCGAGGCACCGATATTTTTCGTGTGATCGATATTTTTCGAGAGATAGATGTTTTTGCGAGGTTTGTAGTATACGAGAGGACGACATTAACTCCAGCCGATAAATGTTAGTTTACTCGTGAGAAAGGCTTGCAATGTGATGTTCTGGCATTACGTTAATTCCGAAAGCAAAAGACAAAAACGGGAGATTTCAATTCGTTTTTAGTACAAATTATAATTTCACGCCTCTTCTCGTCTAATGTGGTTGCTACACCTAGTCTTGTGCAAATATCTTAAGGTCCTAGGTCAACTCAAGGCACTTCAAGCAGTCTGTAACTGAACATTCGATAACTTAAACATCACCTGTAATATCGATTACTTGTTCATTGCATTAACTTGGAACCTTCTATTTTCTATAGAATGAAGAAACTGGAAACCTCAGTAAATTACATATATTCCCAGCCAATAAATGTAAACGTTCCCAAGTGAAAGGCGGGCATTTTGACTTCCTTGTGACATCGAAACTTCTCGAGAGGTCAGACCTCCTGAGAATTCGGTACCTTCCCCGTGGACGACATCCCTCGAGTGATCCATATTTTTGGAGAGATCGGTATTTTCCGAATATTCGCGACAGGTCGACGTTTTGCGAGAGATTAACATTTCGTGATGGCTGGTCTCTTTCAAGAGTTATCTTTACTTTTGAGAAATCATACTTTTCTAGAGATCGATCCCTTTCGAAAGATAATTATTCTAGAGAGATAGACACTTTCCGAGAGATCGACACTTTCTGGACTTAGCCGCTTTCCGAGAGTTGGCTTTTTCCGAGAGTTGGCTTTTTCCGAGAGTTGGCTTTTTCCGAGAGTTGGCTTTTTCCGAGAGTGCACTGTTTTCCGAGAGGTTGGTATTCCCCAAAAGATGGATATTTTCCGAGACATGGATATTTTATGAGAGAAAGTGGATACCTCAGTAAGTTACATATATTTCTACCCAATAAATGTAAACTTTCCCAAGAGAAAGGCAGGCACTTTCACTTATGACATCGATACTCGTCGAGACGTCGGTACTCTTGAGAGGCCAGTAATTTTCGAGATATCGAAATTATTATAGAGACTGACTCTTTTCTAGAGATCGATATCCTTCAAGATCCTTACATTGTCTGGGGGATCCACACTTCTCCAGAGGTCGACTTGTAGAGGTAATTATTTCTCGAAACGTCGCCATTTCGCAAGATGTCGATATTTCTCGGGAAGTCTCCGTTCCTCATAGAGATCGATATTTTCCCAAAGGTCGATATTTCCCAAAGATCTACCTTTTCCCAGATCGAACTTTTCGAGAGGTCGACATATTCCCCGAGATCGACATTTTCCAAGACTCCGACATTTTCCGAGATGTAGATATTTTTTTAGACATTGACATTTGCCGAGATATCGACATTCTCTGATACATCGACACTTTTCGATACATCGGTGATTACTGAGCTATCGATATTTATTGAGATACCGTTACTTTTAGAGACATGGCTCAGTTTCGAGATGACGATACCTTTCGAGACGTCGGTACTTTCCGACAAATCGGCACTTTCCGAGGGATCGGCACCTTCCCAGAGATAGTTACCTTCCCAGAGATAGTTACCTTCCCAGAGATAGTTACCTTCCCAGAGATAGTTACCTTCCCAGAGATAGTTACCTTCCCAGAGATAGTTACCTTCCCAGAGATAGTTACCTTCCCAGAGATAGGTACCTTCCCAGAGATAGGTACCTTCCCAGAGATAGGTACCTTCCCAGAGATAGGTACCTTCCCAGAGATAGGTACCTTCCCAGAGATAGGTACCTTCCCAGAGATAGGTACCTTCCCAGAGATAGGTACCTTCCCAGAGATAGGTACCTTCCCAGAGATAGGTACCTTCCCAGAGATAGGTACCTTCCCAGAGATAGGTACCTTCCCAGAGATAGGTACCTTCCCAGAGATAGGTACCTTCCCAGAGATAGGTACCTTCCCAGAGATAGGTACCTTCCCAGAGATAGGTACCTTCCCAGAGATAGGTACCTTCCCAGAGATAGGTACCTTCCCAGAGATAGGTACCTTCCCAGAGATAGGTACCTTCCCAGAGATAGGTACCTTCCCAGAGATAGGTACCTTCCCAGAGATAGGTACCTTCCCAGAGATAGGTACCTTCCCAGAGATAGGTACCTTCCCAGAGATAGGTACCTTCCCAGAGATAGGTACCTTCCCAGAGATAGGTACCTTCCCAGAGATAGGTACCTTCCCAGAGATAGGTACCTTCCCAGAGATAGGTACCTTCCCAGAGATAGGTACCTTCCCAGAGATAGGTACCTTCCCAGAGATAGGTACCTTCCCAGAGATAGGTACCTTCCCAGAGATAGGTACCTTCCCAGAGATAGGTACCTTCCCAGAGATAGGTACCTTCCCAGAGATAGGTACCTTCCCAGAGATAGGTACCTTCCCAGAGATCGGTATCTTCCCAGAGATCGACATTTCCCGAGAGATTGACACTTTGCATTGGGGCTTAATTATATAAATATGTAATGGAAATACTTTTTAAATTTTTAGTCGCTGTATGTCCGATTACGAAGTCTCGTAAACGGTTGGCCCTGACTAGTTTTAGTACGCAATCTGACTGCATAGAATAACAACAAAGAATGGAATGAAATTTTCCGTTAACACAATTAATTAATTAAGTCCCCAGCAGCTATAAAACCAACGCAACAACAAAGCACAAGTGTAACTGTTCTGTGTGTGGTAGTGTGATTCAACGTACACATCTGGCACGGTTCTTCTTCAACAAGACAAGAAATTTTAAATACCATTTATACTGAAGTAATTTAAAAAAATAGAAATACTATAATTGCACAAGAAAACCAGAATTACACTCTAATACAAGAACACAAGCCAGATGCTTTGTTGACTGAACCTGTAATGACGCATTATTTAAGACATGGAAATAATGAAAAAACAGGGAATATTTTACCTTCATATATATTGACGAAAAGCACTCTGATCATTACAATATCTCCATTCGAACAACATCTGCTGTCTATCCCATCAAACAACTGCATAAAACATGGAACAAGCACTCTCCACTACGACTTCTCGACAAGAACTTTTCACTACGACATCTCAGCAAGCACTGACTACTACGAGTTCTCGACAAGCACTGCCAGTGGAGGCGGCGGAATAATACTCTTTGGCGCAATCTCTGGCGCTGTGGCTCAGTGTAACCACCTTCCAACTTCTCGAGAGCTCGACATCCTTCGAGACACAGACATCCTTCGAGACACAGACATCCTTCGAGACACAGACACCCTTCGAGACACAGACACCCTTCGAGACACAGACACCCTTCGAGACACAGACACCCTTCGAGACACAGACACCCTTCGAGACACAGACACCCTTCGAGACACAGACACCCTTCGAGACACAGACACCCTTCGAGACACAGACACCCTTCGAGACACAGACACCCTTCGAGACACAGACACCCTTCGAGACACAGACACCCTTCGAGACACAGACACCCTTCGAGACACAGACACCCTTCGAGACACAGACACCCGTCGAGACACAGACACCCGTCGAGACACAGACACCCGTCGAGACACAGACACCCGTCGAGACACAGACACCCGTCGAGACACAGACACCCGTCGAGACACAGACACACGTCGAGACACAGACACACGTCGAGACACAGACACACGTCGAGACACAGACACACGTCGAGACACAGACACACGTCGAGACACAGACACACGTCGAGACACAGACACACGTCGAGACACAGACACACGTCGAGACACAGACACACGTCGAGACACAGACACACGTCGAGACACAGACACACGTCGAGACACAGACACACGTCGAGACACAGACACACGTCGAGACACAGACACACGTCGAGACACAGACACACGTCGAGACACAGACACACGTCGAGACACAGAACCACGTCGAGACACAGAACCACGTCGAGACACCGAAACACGTCGAGACACCGAAACACGTCGAGACACCGAAACACGTCGAGACACCGACACACGTCGAGACACCGACATACGTCGGCAGATCGACATCCATCGGCAGATCGACATCCTTCAGCAGATCGACATCCTGTGGTAGATCGACATACTTCGACAGATCGAAATCCTGTGACAATTCGACATACTTCGGCAATTCGACATACTTCAACATATCGACATTTTTCACAGATCGACTTCCTTTGACAGATCGACATCCATCGACGGGTCGACATTTTCAAGGGATAGATATTTCGATTGATCGATATTTTGCAGATCAATATTTTTAGAGATTGATAATTTCGAGACATCAATAAGTCCGAAAGATCAATATTTTTCTAGTGATCGGTATATATCGGGAGATCGATATTTTTCGAGAGATCATTAGGTTTCGAGAGATGGATATTTTTGATAGATCGACGTTTTCCGAGAGATCGACACTTTTCGATAGAACGACACTTTTCGACAGATCCACATTTTTCGAGATACCAAAATTTTCCGGAGTTCGACGTTTTTCGGGAGTAACTAATTGATAGTGTTCCTGGACTATGTACACCCAGTATGTTCATCCTTCAATGCGTCATTCTTTTCCCGATGTCAGAATACCTGCGTCCGCCCCGATAGCTGAGTGATCAGTGCGGTGGTCTGTCATGCCAAGGGGCCTGGGTTCGATTCCCGGCTGGGTCGGAGAATTGCTCCGCTTAGGCACTGGTTGTTGTGTTGTCCTCATTATCATTTCATCCATCATCAGTGGAAGGCAACAGGAAACCACCACTGGAATCACTTCCCTAGACGCTCATGCAGTAGACCTCTCTGACGAGGCTTCCCCTGTGACAGGACCTGCCGTAAGGCAGAACAAAGTTTTTTAAAAATACTTGGTGGCGACATTAGCCGTAAAAGTCAGCATTTTGACTACTCAGGAAACGTTCCGCTCCAAAATCACCACTTCCTCATTCTGCGAAGATGTCATTGGGTATCATGTCATGTCATTAAATGGTTCCATTTCGCAGGAAGCTATGTGTTTGAGGCAAAATTTGACAGATCAGAGAACCAGCATATACACTGAGGTGACAAAAGTCATGGATACTGATCTGCACATAGCATGGAGATAGTATCGCATACATAAGATATAAAAGGGTAGTGCATTGACATGGAATGGCAGTCGTAGCTAGACACATGGAAAATTCCATTTCCCAAATCGTTCGAAATTCAATATTCTGAGACCCATAGTGTCAAGAGTGTGCCGAGAATAACAAATTTCAGGCATTACCTTGCACCAAGGACAACGTATTTGCCAACGGCCTGCACTTAACGACAGAGAACAGCGGCGTTCGCGTAGGATTGTCAGTGCTAACAGACAAGCAACACTGCGTGAAGTAACCGCAGAATTTAAAGCGGAATGTATGACGATCGTATCCGTTAGAGCAGTGCGGCGAAATTTGACGATAATGGGTTACGGCAGAAGACGACCTGTTCGAGTGCCATAGTTAACAAGCACTACATCGCTTGCAGCCCCTCTCCTGGGGTCGTGACTATATTGGTTGGACCATGGACGACTGGAAAACCGGGGCCTGGTCAGATGAGTCCTGCTTTCAGTTGGTAAGAGCTATGGTAGGTTTCGAGTGTGGTGCTGACCTCACGAAGCCATGGAACCAAGTAGTCGACAAGTCACTGTGCGTGATGGTGATGGGTCCATAATGGTGTGAGCTGTGTTTACATGGAATGGATTGTTTCCTCTGCTTCAACTGAATCGACTGTTCAGTGGAAATGGATATGTTCGGCTACTTGCAGAGCATTTCTAGTGCAACAACGTTGGAATTTTTGTGGATGACAATGCGCCACGTCACTGGACTACAGTTGTTCACCACTGATTTGAAGAACATTCTGGACAATTCGAGCGAATTATTTGGCCAGCAGATCACTGGACATGAATTCCATCGGACATTTATGGGACATAATCGAGAGGTCAGTTCGTGCACAAAATCCTGCACCAGCAACAATTTCGCAATTACGGACGGCTATAGAGGCAGCATGGCTCAATATTCCTGTAAGAGACTTCCAACGACTTTTTGAGTCCATGCTATTTTGAACTGTTGTACTACATTGGGCAAAAGCACGTCCGGCAAGATATTTGGAGATACCCCATAACTTTTGTTACCTCAGTGTAGATGCCTGTATTCTGTGCAGAGTAAGCTGGGCCGTTGTCTTGGAACAAAACAATCCCTCAGTTAGCTTCCTGCGACATTTCATCTTGGTGGCTTCTCCATCCTGTGACTGACAGACAGCCGTGTTAGAGGACAGCAGTCGTAACAGCAACCAATCAGAGTACGAGTTTGGTCACACCTTCACTCCTGCGCTCCTTCATTATACCTCAGCTGCAGGACGACAACTACGACCTAAAAAAAAATGTTTTGTGATTTGTTCTTGTGTGTGTTTCCCAGTGTGGTACTTTTCCTTTACGGAATATTTTAAGTGACGTGTGGAATTGCTGTTATGATCCTACAAAGCGAACTCAATACTGCACGTTAAAGGTGAAGATATGAACGCTATCAGCACTAAAGTACGCAGCTGCTGCTACAAGAGCCTATTGCACTTGCGCGAAACGGTGACCCGACAACATTCCCCCACCTCCCTACACCCAACTGTCAATCACTTTGCTATTCTAATCCAGGTATGGTGATGTACTGTGGTACTGAAACCAACCTTCGGCTTGATGACAGTTCTGTCTTCTCTTTTTATTGACATTTTGTTCTGGTTTGTGTAGCGACATTCTACAGTACTCTGGCTTGGGGATTTCAGTGTGTACGAGGACTGCAGACTTGTAATTGCCAACAAAAAAGAAATCATTACGTAACATTTTTTGAGGTGATGATTAAAACTTTTTGACTATCCCTCATAAAACTACAATAGGACGAAAGCACCGGGTGGTTATAATTAAAGTGCAACTAGTCACAGAGGTCCGATGTGGACTCCAATTAATGTATGGCAGCGATAGTTGTTATATTTGCTAATGTTTGAATGTGGAAGCGATTTACGCTGGAAAAAATTAGTTCCAGTTTTAGCCACCAGATGCAAATCTGGCGCTTTAGACTGTTTGCATGACAGTGTGCCACCCACAGTGTCATTCGAGAAGCCATAAAGTGAGTTAACAGTGTGGCCATGCACTGTTAATGAAATTGTTTCGTGTGATAGGCAGCAATTACAGTGCTGTATTAGAAAGTATCTGCGACTGAAAGGTCTGAGAAGAGGCATGATGTAATTAAATGGTTTAAATCAGCCCACTAGTGAGTGTTTCAGTTTTCGTGGCAGGTGGCAGCAATTTTAAAAACATTTTCAATAGATTTTCGTGAAATTTTGAGATATAGAGATTTTTGTAACTTTGCTTTAAAAATTTAGTAAGTCAAATTACATTCCTGTTGTGTAAGGTGACATGGTCTCCTTACCTTCATTTCTTACACATTCCGTCATCACAGTCGTATTTTGCACATCAAGACGCTTCATTCGAACCCAAACTCGATAAGGTAGAGTCAATTTTGCATGAATTCATGTAAGAAATATGCAAATCTAATAAGTACATCGCAAGTGCGCACCAAGGTTGAAAAAGTCGAGGCTGGCGTACACAACATGATGGCCACAGGAATTTTCGTTCTAAAGAGGAAACCAGCCCACTGGGAGGTCCGTCCCTTCAGAGGGGTGGGTCAACAACATACCTACTTTGGCCGAAGCGACTGCCCAGAGAGGACAGCTTTTGCCAGAGCGAAGGGATAACGACACCCGTCTTTGACTTAAAAGCAAAATTCCTTTACATTGTGTGGGAGAGCATTTTTTGATGGACCGACTGCGTAGATACAGAGTTCTCATATGAGGACAGTATATGCCCAACGGAGATGCTGCATAGTTTCGCATTGGTCGACTTAAACGAAACGTCATTCTCCCGTTTAAGAGACCAATGCTGACCAGTGGAATATTTCTGACGCAAAGACCTAGAGGAGTGAGGGAAGACAGCGAATCATATACCCTTGCAACTTTCCCAGAAAAAGGAGCCATTCCATTGTCGCTCTTGGAGCGGGAACACGTAACGAGAGTGAGTGCGCTCGTACATGCACGCAAAGAGCGAGGAACAAAGTCTGTCCACAGTGCTTCACTGGGAGAGCGCCTATGTCACTAGCAAATCGGAGTGATACTCTATATTAAGTCGCTCATTATTAAGGATTGTTCACTGTGTTGGCCACCACACTTATTGTGCAGTGTGAACACAGACAGAGTACTAGTTAAACGCCTGTGAGCGAATATTGAGTGGCATCACAGTGGACTGGTTATCTGACCGGTGTATGGCTCTGAGCACTATGGGACTCAACTGCTGTGGTCATAAGTCCCCTAGAACTTAGAACTACTTAAACCTAACTAACCTAAGGACATCACACACATCCATGCCCGAGGCAGGATTCGAACCTGCGACCGTAGCGGTCGCGCGGTTCCAGACTGTAGCGCCTTTAACCGCTCGGCCACTCCGGCCGGCTGACCGGTGTACCACGCTAATATTTAGACTAGGGGCGGATAGGAGTCCTTGACTTCATCAAGGCATAGGGAGAGTTTGATTGGCGAAGGTCAATCCAGATAGAAAGAGATAGTTGCGATTTGTCAGCAGCGAGCGATGCAGACAGCAGTCGTCGTAGCTCAGGTATTGTGCGCTACAGCATATGCGAGCCCCATCTGTCGTCAATAACAGTACACTCCATTACACTTCTCACTTGACAGCCTTCATTGTACCTAGAAAAGTTATTCAAATTGTGTAGGCGCAGCTCTCAGCCTTTCTGCTGAGTACATAACATTCTTAAAGAAAAGGGAGAAAAGAACTCTTTCCATACTTTGTAAAATAATAGCATACCTATCCATAAGAGGCTATCTACTGTTCCGAAAAGAACCCAGAAATTTATTATTTTATAAGAAAAAGTTTCACTTGAATTCTCAGAATTTTTTTTGCAATAAATAATATTTTTCGTTCGTTTAATGTTTTTCTTACAGTAACTAGCAGTACTCCAGTACCCAAGTATTCCACTAGTTATGTAAGAATATAGAATATTTTTGTGTCTTTTCCTTACAGCAGACGACTCCAGAAGATATTTGTTGCTGAATGATTTTCAAGCAGTTCTTGTTAGTACATTAGGAGCGTCTGTCTGACTTCTGTAGTAGTGTGAGGTGGAAATTGCTTCTTGCAGGAGACAAAGGGTACTTGTTGGATCAATCCATTGTGCAACTTGACAAAATAAAACCCATACACTCACCGGAAATGGCGACCCTGCCAGGATAGGTAAAACCAGAAGTAGGTACAGCAGGTCGCTATCATAGTTGGTAATTTTTTTCATATCGCAAAGAGATATTTGCAAAGATTTAGGGTTATAATAGATAACAGCAGCGAGGAAAGCAGAATTTTAGGGACAAGGTCTTGTGTTAGTGTGTTTGAAAATTTTGGTTTTTTACAATTTTTGAGTAGCTGTTAGGGCATAGGAGTTTCAGGTGATAGGCAAAGACGCTGAGTGACACAGAGACGCAGAGTGACGCAGTATCAAATGAGTTAGAATTAAGAAATAACATTTTTTTGCCATTTGCAAGTGCACAGGTGGAGATTGGAGACTGTAACAGAGCAGACAGAACAGCCGAGAAGTCACGACGTCGTTGTTGTTGGTTCAACCAAATGATAAGTGGTCGTACAGTTTTGTATATAGGGTTATGGTGTGCTGAAAGAACTTCCATGTTACAAAAGCACAAGCCAAAAGGTTACAGGATAGACAGCAGGTAGACAAGATGGGGAAAAATCAGATAAACAGCAAATAAACGAGCTTGTTGAGAATAGGGCAGACGGTGAACCTGAGAATAGGACAGACGGTGAATCACAGAATAGGACAGTTGGTGAACTGCAGCATCAGCAGGCTCAGTTAGATTGGGATAGAATTGAGACAGATCAGACAGATGGGAATCGAAGGGACGAGAAGATCGAATTTCCAGAATACGAAATTCCGTGTAGATCACATTCTGAGCCAGAAATAGACAGCCCACGGAGGAAATGGCAAAGATTAGCAGCGAAACGAGCTAAAGAAACGCGTTTGTTTGGCGCATATCCGGAGACAGAATTCGCGTCAATAAAGTCAATGAATCGGCAGTTAGCTGACGTCCAAAGAGAAGCAGACAGTGAAAAAGAGGGGGAACATTTAGAATACGTCGAACCTCTCGTACACATTCTCAATATGCCTCGGCAACAGGCACAGAATTTTGTGGAGTAACGAGCTCCACGAAAAGGTTCCGTAACAGACGCAACTATAGCTGCAAACACAAGACATACACAACAGAGAGGGCAGTGGGCGGAGTTGTTTGCGCCAAGTAATGGTTCAATGACATACACAACTAGTCCTCAACACAAAGAACACAGGGAGAAGGGAAGACACCACTGATTGTTGCAGTTATCAAACTTAGAAACGCCACAGCATAGCCCAGTAAACGAAGTAACTGACCGAGTTTAAAACAATAGAACGAGAGCACACAGTTCAGCAGAAGGCAGTGTTACAGGACAGGACGCGATCATTGATATGTTACAAAAAACGAACTATAGTATAATGAAACAATACACAGATGACGAAACAGAATACACAGATGGCGAAACAGCATCAGCAATTGAAGCAGGATAATCAGAACTTGAGACAAGAGATAAAGACACAGATTCAACACGTTAAAATCCAGATGGAAGAAGGGATCGCTATAATTGATAGTCAGATCACACAGATAAACAAAGACGTGAAAGAATCTAGAGAAAGAATTCAGGTACTAACACAAAATCAGCAGCAATTACGCACTGACGTGGACAAGGTCCAATTGGACATCGTAAACGTTGACAAAAAGGTGGAACGTTTTACGAAAAAAGTCACTCGAACAGCAATACAAATTTCGGAAGAACAAGCAATTCAAAGCAAGGTCGCAAAAGTTGCACTGAAATATATGATCAGCGGATCAATAAGACAGAACTTAAAAACAAAGATCAGTTTGAAAAGCTTCGAACAGAGTTGATACAAACCATCGAAGAAAAGACTGAGAACGATTACACCTGTAGCGAAACAACTGATACAGCAAGCATTAATTCAGTACACAAAGTCGCGCCGTCTAAGAAAGTTCAATTAGAACCAAGGCCAGACGTAACACTCGCGCAGAAATCGAAACAGAAAACCCCGATTAAAGTAATACGTGACATACCACAGAACCAGGACAGCATCGACTCTATAGAAGGCCCTGACACTACGTCATCAGTCGTTAGTGACGTCGCAACATCTAGGCATGCCGCATGGCATATGATCGGGAGTGTCGGTTGTGCAGTGCCGTTCCTTTTGTGTTACATATTGTGTTTTTTTCGACTACAGCAGTTAGAGTTTTCACCATGGTGTACAAGTGTTGTGTTCCTCGCTGTAACGGGAATTATGTAAATGGACCTAAGGTCCATGTGTTTTCGTTTCCTAACGACGAAAACCTTCGTCGCAAGTGGATTGCCGCCATTCACAGGGATGCATTTTCACCAACCAAATATTCCAAAGTACGTAAATCCGATAGTTTTCCATGTTTTCAGTTTTTATAGTTCTTTATTCTTTATTTATACCTTTTGAAGACCTGTACGATATTGTACCCAGGCACCACTACTGATTTTGTGTCGTCAGTCTTACGTAGTAAACGAAGTTCAGCAACTAGCATTCACACTTGAATAGACGAAATCGCGTTTTCTACATTATTTTTTATTTACTCGAAGGCACGATTTATTTGACCTGCATGTACGCAAAGACTGCTTTTCAGAGTAAAGATCATACAGTTAGCTGCGTTGTGACAAGTCGGGTTTTAGCAAAGATTTCCATTGAAAATTATAGTACGATGTGTAGATTCTAAGTTGTGATCTCTAATAAAATCGAATTAGTGTTCAACTTCAGTCATTATTTTGGAAATTATTTTCAGGTATGTAAACTACATTTTCCAAAAGAGGATGTAAGAAAATCTTTCATCTAAATAAAACTGCAGAATCCAAAACAATACCAAACATTTGGTCCAAAAATAAGAGATTTGTAGTGATAAGCACGCCCAGGCGTTTCTGCCTGCAACAGACCTGGCGTTCGCCGTGCCTAGCTGACGTGGCGTCACGAACAAGCGCCGAGGCCTTCCTTAGAGTCGATGTTGACTAGGCACAGTATATAGAAAAACAGGACACATACAGTCAGCCGATACCAATAGAAAGACAGGCGACTGAACCAGTAAATCCAATGACACAATATAACAGTAGCGCAGGTACAGTACCGCGAATTACGAGAGTAGAGACAAACGAACAACACTTGTTCACCAGTGTTACGATATGATGCAACTATGGGGCAGGAAGCTGAGCATATGCAGACAGGCATAGACTACCAGAGAATAGGCAAGATGACACAAGCAGTGGCAGATTATTTGAGTCCATGCATCAGCCACAAACCGGATTTATGAGTAGATTGATACAGACCACTTCCCAACACTTAGAAAATTTCAACATTTCGATGAAGGAGAAGGTAGCTTGCATGCACGCACATTCTTAGATCAGTTCCAAGTAGGCTTGCCAAAACATTGGAGCGTGGCTCACAAACTTGCCTTCATTTGTGCACACATGTCAGGAAAAGTAGCGGAGGTGATGCAAAAGCTCGCTGCTACCTGTACGTCTTACCTACAGTTCAGAACAGTATTTCTCGAAAGATATTGGCCTAAGGAGGAGCAAAACAAAATTAAATACGAGTTACATCAGATGACACCATATGAAAACTCAGGGGAGAAAAGCGTGGTAAAAGTCTTTGACACAATGGACAAAAAGAATAAATGCCTAGACAAACCATACAGTAATGGAGAGCTGATACGTCTGTGTAGAATGACGTTACCGGTAGCATATCAACAGGCAACAGTAGGAAAAAATGAAAATACCGAAGAATTCAGAGAGGTCTTGAGGGAAATTGAATTCATGTTTAAAGAAGACGAGGCGAAAGAAAAAAAGAAAGGAGAGGAAACAGCAAAAGGAGAGGACTAGGAACGAATATTCCGATAATAATAATCGTAAGCTTAATACCAATAATTTCAGGCAATTTAACAGACCAGGACAGTGGCATAATGAAGGTAATTGGCATAGAAACGAGAACCAGAATAATTGGTACCGAAATAGGAACGGCAATGGACACTCATACAGTGGTGGATATGGGTTTAGGAATCAAAATGCCAGCGGTCAAGGGTACTTTGAAAGAGGTCACGATGTCAGAAACAGCAAATGGCGAGACCAAGGCGCGAATAACTACAGAGGAAATTATAGTCCACAGAGACACAGCAAACAGAAACCAAAAGTAGAAGTGAGGCCACCGAATACTGCAAAACGTAAAGATTCACGTGAAAAATGAGGAAGAGGTTAGGCAAACTAACATCCACGCTACCTTATACTAACCACTAAATCAAAATTAAATTAATAGATCAACTGAACAGCATAATTAAAAGAAAAAAAAGGGACACAAAACAGACTAACAATTTCTTGTAGCATTGAGTATCCTGCAACAAGCACACAAACAAGAAATGACACACAACCCATAAAAGGATGAAGAAGTGGTAGGACATAATTAGAATAAAGAAATATATCAATCTAATAATTTTTGCATTGCATAAAATCAGAGATTTTTTGTAAATAACAATAACAAATGTATGTAAAACTAAAATTGTAAATATTTCTACGCATCAGAGGGACATTACCACCAACATCAATCGCCAGCTCCCTCAACACCAGATGCTTCGAGATAGCGATGGAGAGGGTACAGACATGTTGAGAAAGCACTAGGACTATAACAACAACATGAAGACCAAAGTCACACTGGAAATGCAGGTTGCAACCAGGTTGGACTTCAGAAGAACAACACGCAGCGTGGACATGTCATACGCCACGACACTGCTACTTCGTGGACAAGTGTGGGGAGAATCATGATACGAGACTACAAAGAAGGTACAAGAAATAAACTCATCAACTTATATTTGGAAAGGCAGTCAGATCCTACAAATCCCATATCTCTCCTACATTAAAATTCACATATTCCTAACCCAAGAAGAACAGAAGAATGCAAGAAAGAAGAGAAGGAAAGAAGATGCAAGAAAAAGAAAGGCAGAAGACAGCAAGATACCATTCTCTCCTATCCTACAAAGAAAATTGTTACAAACGTCTTTTAATGAACTTTGAGGCTTGCTAACTACACCAACCACCTCTCCAAAAATAAACCTTGAATAGTCAAACAAATACAAACGAATGGCAAACAGAATATTAAGCGGTACCAACAAACATTATGCAGGAATGGATTCAGCAAAATGAACATCATTCTCCCTACCACATCAGCAAATTGCCATACCGAACCAGGTGTGGAGTACCAAGACGTCACGGCACATATATTAGGTGACGATCGTCGGTAATCACCAACTTACTACAATCATCGAACTGCCATACCACCCCAGGTGTGACAGCAAAGGACTTCCAAGACATCACTGCATACTCAATAAACCCCAGTCATCATCATCGGTTAAAAATACCACTTCATGATAACATTAACAAATAAGACCCAGCGTCACTTGCTAGAGTGCTTCTCACATGATTTGTGACACCCATATAAATGAGTCGACACCTTCCAGCACTGCCATGGGGACCGTCGAACAAAGAAATGGACAGAGTAAACACAATCAGCATAGACTATAAAAATTAGATATATGCGAATAATACTTACCTTCTTATTTGTGAAAGTAATTATTTTATTAAATAGCTAAAGCCCCTAATTTATACATACCTCAAAATTTTTGAGAAAGAAACTAAATTAGGATAGTCATACAATTTCTTATTTCCTTTATATGTAGAATTAGAAAAAGAATTATGTAGTATTTTCCTTCAGTAAAGAATATTCATAATACATTATTATTGTAATTATAACATTAGTATTGAGGATAGAATTAAGAGAAAAGCTTCTTCATTCTTTAAATGAAAAAACAGTGACACATAAAAGAAATAAATAAATGAAACAAATTGACACAACAGAACTTTTGCGAACATTCACACAAAGCTTAATTAAAAAAGAGAAATAACCACACTAAGACATGATACACTGTACACTAATGAGTTTAGAAAAATTAATATTGTAAACGCAGCTTTTGGAAACGACAAAGAAAAACAGAGACACGTAATGGCAACGACAAAGAAAATAAACCTTTGTAAAGTCTATGTTTGCCAAACAACAAAACACAAATAGTATAATTAAAAACTAGAAACAATAGCTATTTAGAAGTAATTACAAAATACTGAAGAATGGCTGAGAAAGTTTATTGGAAAATCTAAAAGAACAATTTTTGCCTCAGCATTGACAAACCCCAGACAAAAATTTGGTAACAAGGGGAAGGGGGGGAGGGGGTATGTCAGGTGGCGTGGTCGTCATACCTTCATTTCTTACACATTCCGTCCTCACAATCGTATTCTGCACATTTAGACACTTCATTCAAACCCAAACTCGATAAGGTAGCGTCAATTTCGTATGAATTCATGTAAGCAATATACAAATCTAATAAGTAAATCGCAAGAGCGCACCGAGGTTTAAAAATTCGAGGCTGGCTTACATACCATGATGGCCACAGGAATTTTCGCTATAAAGAGGAAACCAGCCCGCTGGGAGGTCCGTCTCTTCAGAGAGGTGGGTCAACAACACACCTACTTCCGCCGAAGCGACCGCCCAGAGAGAGGACAGCTTTTGCCAGAGCAAAGGGATAATGACACTCGTCTTCGACTTAAAAGCAGAATTCCTTTACATTGTGTGGGAGCACCCAGAAGACGCATTTTTTGACGGACCAAATGTGTAGTTACAAAGTTCTCATATGAGGAAAGTATACGCCTAACAAAGATGTTACGTAACTCCGCATTGGTCGACTTAAGCGAAACGTCATTCTCCCCTTTAAAAGAGCAACGCTGATTGTCGGAATATTTCTGACACAAAGAGCCAGTAGAGTGGGGGAAGACCACGAATGATATAACTTTACAACTTTTCCAGAAAAAGGAGCCATTCCGACCTTAACTTTTCCCAGCGAATTGAATGTTCAAATAACTTACGGGTTTGCTGCAGGGTGATGGTTCAAATGGCTCTCAGCACTATCGGACACAACTGCTGTGCTTATCAGTCCCCTAGAACTTATATCTACTTAAACCTAACTAACCTAAGGACATCACACACATCCATGCCCGAGACAGGATTCGAACTTGCGACCGTAGCAGTCGCACGGTTCCGGACTGCGCGCCTAGAACCGCGAGACCACCGCGGCCGGTGCTGCAGGGTAACGTCGTCGACCACCGCAGATATTTCGACAGGAGCACACCCTGTCATTCTAAAGGCACATATGCAAGGAGGACAATGTGCAAGGAAATTGAATACATCGGTTCACAGAGGAGAAACAAGGAAGATACCAGACACAGAACAAATGTCAACACAAACAAAGATAACCAACATCAAAAATATTGGTAGTGACTATTAATCATCAGGTGAGGTAGCACTAATTCTGTCCCTCTGTTTTTTGATGAGAAACAGAGCCGGATTCCAAGCAGTGTTTGAACAAAATCCATCATTTCTGTTTATAAGGTTGCTTGATAGCTTGATTTCAACAGCTTCCTGAATAACACTATCCCAATAGCTAGACGAGCAAGCCAGAATGTCCATGTTGTTGTATTCCATAGGATGACCGGTGTCAAGGCGATGTTCTGCAATAGCGGATTTGCTCGGCTGTTGTAAGCGTGTGTGACATGTTCAATACACCGGTCTTCCACAGTCCTGATTGTCTGACCAATATATGACATGCCACAACTGCAAGGAATACGATAGACACCAGCCTTACGCAAACCAAGATCATCTTTACGGACGCCAACGGGACCTTAATCTTAGAACGTGGTCGAAAAACACATTTCACATCATATTTCCGCAAAATATGGCCAATCCTGTTGGAAATGCTTCCTGCATAAAAAAAGGCCTTAGACTTAGGTGTCACTTGGTTGTTATCATCACTCACCCGTTACACAGAAGGCTGATAGCGCAACGCAGATTTAACCTGCCTCTCACTATAACCATTCTGACAAAAGGTGACTTCGAGATGTGATAGCTCAGCTGCCAAACCTTCAGGGTCTGAGATAACGTGGACCCTGTGAACCAAGGTACGAAGTACTCCTTCGCACTGAGCTGGATGGTGACAAATATCAGCTCGCAGATACAAGTCAGTGTGAGTAGGCTTCCTATAAACAGAATGTCCCAGCGTACCATCTGTCTTCTTTCCAACCAACACATCAAGGAAGGGAAGGCATCCATTCTTTTCCACCTCCATAGAGAACTGAATATTCGGGTGGATTGAATTCAGGTGTTCTAAAAACCAGTTTAAATTCTCACAACCATGAGGCAATACAACAAAAGTATCGTCTACATATCTGATAAAACACGCTTGTTTCAAGGTCGCTGACTCCAATGCACGATCCTCAAAGTCCTCCATAAACAAATTGGCCACAATAGATGACAACGGACTTCCCATTGCAGCTCCATCAGTCTGTTCGTAGTACTGACCATTGAATAAAAAGTAAGTGGAAGTCAGCACATGTCGAAATAAATTTGTTAACTATACACCAAACTTAACCTAAATTAGCTGCCACGAATCAGAGAGAGGAACGCGAGTGAAAAGAGAAACCACATCAAAATGACTAAAATATCAGAGTCATTCAAACGCAATTCCTGCAATGGACGTAAGAAATCTGCAGAGTTCTAAATGTGGTGTACACACCTACCTACTAGTGGGCTCACCAAACTAGCAAACTTTAGCTACACGATATGTCGGAGCACCAATATTAGAAACAATAGGCCTCAACGGGACAGCCTATTTATGGACCTTAGGAGGCCATATAATCTAGGTGGTACAGTACAGTAAGAATTAAGACTCTTGATAGTCTCCTCTGACAAAGAACTTTTCTTCAGAAGGTTATTAGTCTCTCTCTCAACACTCTTAGTAGGGTCAGCACCGATTCTGCGATACGCTGAATCAGAAAGTAGACACTACATCTTTTGAATGTAATCGTGCTTGTTCAGCAAAACTGTGGCATTCCTCTTGTCCACAGGTAAAATAACAATATCAGGATCCATGCTGAGTGAACGTAAAGAAGCCGCCTCAGCTGCTGTAATGTTACACTTGGGTGGATGGGCCCCAGTCAACACACGACAAGCTTTCCTCCTAACCTCTCCCGCAGCCTCGGGAGGTAGTTTTTAAACAGCCTGTTCAATGGAACTAATAAAATCAGCGAATGGCAAACTCTTAGGCGTCAGTGCGAAATTCAGACCTTTCCCCAGCACAGACAAAGCTGCGACGTCAAACGTTTTCTCCCTGAGATTGATCACAGAACGTCGAGAATTAAAATTATAATTAGACACTGAGCCAAGGAAACGTTCAAACTTCGCCGAATGACGAGCAGTTACAGATTGAAATTCCCAGTCACAAAGCTGACAAAGAGGCACCGTCGACCCAATCCCAAAAAAATTCAGAAATATTAGACGCCATCATTAAATGAAGCTGAAATAATTCCTTAGAAATTAAATCTAATCGACGGCGAGTATAGTGGATCCTTTCACGAACAAGACCTAAACCAGCACGTTGCTTGTTGCTACTGGCGGCAGGAGAATATGATGCACAACTTTAGCAGACGTTGTAACCACAATATGATTTCGACACTTCAATAAAAACGATAATGCACATTCCAACCTTACTCTACTGCTGCGTAATTTATCCAACCTCCGCAAGCAACGATACATTTCCTCCCCGTACAGGTAAACAATGTGAGATCTTAACTTTTCCCGGCGAATTGGATGTTCAAATAACTTACGGGTTTGCTGCCGGGTGACGTCGTTGGCCACCGCCGGTATTTCGACAGGAGCACACCCTGCCATTCTCAAGGCACAAATGCAAGGGGGAAGAAATGTGCAAGGAAATTTAATACCTCGGCTCACAGAGGAGAAACAAGGAAGATACCACATACAGAACAAGTGTAAACACAAACAAAGATAACCAACATCATAAATATCGATAGTGACTATTAATCAACAGGTGAGGTAGCACTAATTCTGTCCCCCTGTTTTTTTATGAGAGCCATAGCCAGATTCGAGGCAGCATTTAAACAAAATCCACCATCTCTGTTAATAAGGTTGCTTGATAGTTTGACTTCAACAGCTTCCTTAAAAACACTATCCCAATAGCTGGACGTGCAAGCCAGAATCTCTGTGGTGTTGTATTCCATAGGATGACCGGTGTCAAGGCAATGTTCGGCACTAGCGGATTTGCTCGGCTGTTGTAAGCGTGTATGACGTTTATGTTCAATACAGCGGTCTTCCACAGTCCTGATTGTCTGACCAATATATGACATGCCACAACTGCAAGGAATACGATAGACACCAGCCTTACGCAAACCAAGATCATCTTTACGGACGCCAACTGGGCCTTAACCAGTCTTCTTTCCGACCAACACATCAAGGAAGGGAAGGCATCCATTCTTTTCCACCTCCATTGTGAGAGGCAGATCAAACGTGCGTTGCGCTATCAGCTTTTTGTGCAACGGGTGAGTGACGATAGCAACGAAGTGGCACCTAATTCTACGGACTTTTTGCCTTACGCAGGAAGCATTTCCAGCAGGATTGGCGGTATTTTGCAGAAATATGGTGCGAAATGTGTTTTCCGACCACGTTCTAAGATTAAGGCCCAGTTGGCGTCCGTAAAGATGATCTTGGTTTGCGTAAGGCTGGTGTCTATCGTATTCCTTGCAGTTGTGGCGTGTCATATATTGGTCAGACAATCAGGACTGTGGAAGACCGCTGTATTGAACATAAACGTCATACACGCTTACAACAGCCGAGCAAATCCGCTAGTGCCGAACATTGCCTTGACACCGGTCATCCTATGGAATACAACACCACAGAGATTCTGGCTCGCACGTCCAGCTATTGGGATAGTGTTTTTAAGGAAGCTGTTGAAGTCAGACTATCAAGCAACCTTATTAACAGAGATGGTGGATTTTGTTTAAATGTTGCCTCGAATCTGGCTATGGCTCTCATCAAAAAACAGGGGGGGCAGAATTAGTGCTACCTCACCTGTTGATTAATAGTCACTATCGATATTTCTGATGTTGGTTATCTTTGTTTGTGTTGACACTTGTTCTGTGTGTGGTATCTTCCTTGTTTCTCCTTTGTGAACCGACGTATTAAATTTCCTTGTACATTGCTTCCTCCTTGCATTTGTGCCTTGAGAATGGCAGGGCGTGCTCCTGTCGAAATACCGGCGGTGGTCGACGACGTCACCCGGCAGCAAACCTGTAAGTTATTTGTGGAGCCGTTCCATTGTCGCTCTTGGAGCGGGAACACGTAACGAGAGCAAGTGGGCTCGCACGTCTACGCAAAGAGCGAGGAACGAAGTCTCTCTTCAGTACTTCACTGGGAGAGCACCTCTGTCGTTAGCGAATCGGAGTGATACTCTATATTGAGTCGCTCACGCTTTAGTGTTGTTCACTGTGTTGGCCGCCACACTTTCTGTGCGCCGGCCTGTGTGGCCGAGCGATTCTAGGCGCTACAGTCTGGAACCGCGCGACCGCTACGGTCGCAGGTTCGTATCCTGCCTCGGGCATGGATGTGTGTGATGTGCTTAGGTTAGTTAGATTTAAGTAGTTCTAAGTTCTAGGGGACTGATGACCTCAGAAGTTATGTCCCATAACGCTCAGAGCCATTTGAACCATTTTTGAACTTATTGTGCTGTGTGAACACGGACAGAGTACTAGCTAAACGCCTGCGAGCGAATATTGAGTGGCATCACGGTGGACTGGTCATCTGACCTGTGTACCATGCTAATATTTAGACTAGGGACGGATAGGAGTCCTTGACTTGATCAAGGCGTAGGAAGAGTTTGATTGGCGAAGGTCAATCCAGATAGAAAGAGATAGTTGCGTTATTAGTCAGCAACGAGCGACGCAGGCAGCAGTCGTCGCAGCTCACGGTATTGTGCGCTACAGCGAATGCGAGCCCCAACTGTCCTCCATAGCAGTACACTACATAACACTTCTCACGCTACAGCCTTGACCGTAGGCGCAGCTCTCAGCCGTTCTGCCGAGTAAATAAGAAAAGGGAGAAAAGAACCTTTCCATACTTTGTAAAATAAATGCATTCCTATCCATAAGAGGCGATCTACTGTTCCGAAAAGGGTTGGCTCTGAGCACTGTGGGACTTAACATCTGAGGTCATGTCTGTTCCGAAAAGAACCCGGAAATGCATTATTTTATAAGAAAAAGTTTCACTTGATTACTCAGAATTTTTTTGCAATAAATAATATTTTTCGTTCCTTAATGTTTTTCTTACAGTAACTAGCAATACTCCCGTAACCAAGTATTCCACTAGTTATGTAAGAATATAGAATATTTTTGTGTCTTTTCCTTACAGCGGACGACTCCAGAAGATATTTTTTGCTGAATGTTTTTCAAGCAGTTCTTGTTTTTACATTAGGAGCGTCTGTCTGACGTCTGTAGAAGTGTGAGGTGGAAATTGTTTCTTGCAGGAAGAAGGGTGTAAGACAAGGCTGTAGCCTTTTTCGCCTCTACTCTTCAATCTGTACATCGAGGAAGCAATGATGGAAATAAAAGAAAAGTTCAGGAGTGGAATTAAAATACAAGGTGAAAGGAAATCAATGATACGATTCGCTGATGACATTGCTATCCTGAGTGAAAGTGAAGAAGAATTAAATGATCTGCTGAACGGAATGAACAGTCTAATCAGTACACAGTATGGTTTGAGAGTAAATCGGAGAAAGACGAAGGTAATGAGTAGTAGTAGAAATGAGAACAGCGAAAAACTTAACATCAGGATTAATGGTCACGAAGTCAATGAAGTTAAGGAATTCTGCTACCTAGGAGTAAAATAACCAATGACGGACGGAGCAAGGACGACATCAAAAGCAGACTCGCTATGGCAAAAAAGGCATTTCTGGCCAAGAGAAGTCTACTAATATCAAATACCGGCCTTAATTTGAGGAAGAAATTTCTGAGGATGTACGTCTGGAGTACAGCATTGTATGGTAGTGAAACATGGACTGTGGGAAAACCGGAACAGAAGAGAATCGAAGCATTTGAGATGTGGTGCTATAGACGAATGTTGAAAACTAGGTGGACTGATAAGGTAAGGAATGAGGAGGTTCTACGCAGAATCGGAGAGGAAAGGAATATGTGGAAAACACTGATAAGGAGAAGGTTCAAAATGGCTCTGAGCACTATGGGACTCAACTGCTGAGGTCATTAGTCCCCTAGAACTTAGAACTAGTTAAACCTAACTAACCTAAGAACATCACAAACATCCATGCCCGAGGCAGGATTCGAACCTGCGACCGTAGCGGTCTTGCGGTTCCAGACTGCAGCGCCTTTAACCGCACGGCCACTTCGGCCGGCTAAGGAGAAGGGGCAGGATGATAGGACATCTGCTAAGAGATGAGGGAATGACTTCCATGGTACTAGAGGGAGCTGTAGAGGGCAAAAACTGTAGAGGAAGACAGAGATTGGAATACGTCAAGCAAATAATTGAGGACGTAGGTTGCAAGTGCTACTCTGAGATGAAGAGGTTAGCACAGGAAAGGAATTCGTGGCGGGCCGCATAAAAACAGTCAGTAGACTGATGACCCAAAAAAAAAAAAGTACCAAATGGCTCTGAGCACTATGGGACTTAACATCTGAGGTCATCAGTCCCCTAGACTTAGAACTACTTAAACCTGATTAACCTAAGGACATCAAACACATACATGCCCGAGGCAGGATTCGAACCTGCGACCGTAGCAGTCGCGCGGTTCCGGACTGAAGCGCCTAGAACCGCTCGGCCACCGCGGCTGGCTCTGTGTGTACCTGTACTTTAATTATAACCACCTGGTATGTCCACAAACCGGTGCAAGTATGCAGCCTCGGATAGTTCTGCTATACTTTTTCCTTTCATCGGTGAACTATATCAGCCACGCGGGATTAGCCAGCGGTCTTGGGCGCTGCAGTCATGGACTGTGCGGCTGGTCCCGGCGGAGGTTCTAGTCCTCCCTCGGGCATGGGTGTGTGTGTTTGTCCTTAGGATAATTTACGTTAATTAGTGAGTAAGCTTAGGGACTGATGACCTTAGCAGTTAAGTCCTATAAGATTTCACACACATTTGAACATTTTTTTTTTTTTTTTAATTGTATCAATGAACCGGCAGTTGCTCAGCAGCAGTGCTTTCGTAATCTTGATGAAAACAAAATCCTTAATTATGTGAATGCGTGGGGTCTGTTGTGACTTGTCCGAAAGAACAGACTCCGTACGCACTCTGCAGCTGTAATATTATGTAAACTGAAGGTGTAGGGTTGGGTGGGGGAAGAAAGGAAAGAGAAGGGACTAATGATGTCAGCTGCTTCGGGACTGTATGCGGAACTATGTCCTTAGAACAGACACCGCGCATTCATATAACTTATTCGCCTCAATGGGCAATGAATCCACCACCTTCAGTACGAATGCACAGTTACGTTCGCCATCCTGCGGCAATTTCGATGTAGCGAGCATGGAGGACACGGATAGGGATTGTGGACAGTTGGCGCTAGGTCGGCTGAGAGGCGTGCCGAGACAGTCTGCGCAGTTGCGATAAACACTGTCTCCGGGTAGCGGAGTGATTAACGGAACAGCCTAGTAAGGAGGAGATCCCGGGTTCGAATCCCGGTCCGGCACAAATTTTCACTTGTCGCCGCTGATCCCGCGTAAAGTCACGATGGAGCTGACATCAACAGTCTCTTCCCTTTCCTTTCCTATCCCCCTTCCCCTCCGCCCCCACCCGTCCGGTCCACCTTCAATTTACATAAAATCGTTAGTGGCTCAGTACCTAGTGGTACGTCGCTGCATATCTGCACGTGCGCCTGGTGACGCCCAGTCGCCGCTCGAAGTGACATTTCGCTCGGCGTGACAGGCAGCGGCTGGGCGCACAGGAAACGAGCGGCGACCTCGGCGCGCACAAGAAAGGCGGATTGTTTGCCGCGCCAGAACAAACACTCGGCGCAGGCGGCCGCCTGGCGCTGCAGCGCTGCACGCGAGTGTCCGCCACGACGCGCCTCCTCCCCGGCTCCGCTGTTATTTCGCGCGCTGAGCAAACACTCCGGCCCAGGCAGTCCACGCTACGACGCCGCCTTGTTTGCCGCACGTTACCGCCGGACAAAACTGTGTCACAAACGGAGCAGTTTTCGCTCTACTGCGCAGTACGTCGGACACAACAATGTCGAGAGCAATACCTAGAAAACTGTCATCGTTCTTTTACTGTGAGACATCTGTTATTCGCGGAGTTGACGAAAATACTGTGAAATCTGTTGGAAAATTCCGACAACCGGATACACTACTGGCCATTAATATTGCCACACCACGAAGATGACGTGCTACAGATGCGAAATTTAACCGATAGGTAGAAGATGCTGTGATATGCAAATGATTAGCTTTTCAGAGCATTCACACAAGGTTGGCGTCGTTGGCGACACCTAGAACGTGCTGACATGAGGAAGGTTTCCAACCGGTTTCTCATACACAAACAGCACTTGACCGGCGTTGCCTGGTGAAACGTTGTTGTGATGCTTCGTGTAAGAAGGAGAAATGTGTACCATCTCGTTTCCGACTTTGATAAAGGTCGGATTGTAGGCTGTCGCGATTGCGGTTTATCGTATCGCGACATTGCTGCTCGCGTTGCGCGAGATACAGTGACTGTTAGCAGAATATGGAATCGGTGGGTTCAGGAGGGTAATACGGAATGCCGTGCTGGATCCCAACGGTCTCTTATCACTAGCAGTCGAGATAATAGGCATCTTATCCGCATAACTGTAACAGATCGTGCAGCCACGTCTCGATCCCTGAGTCAAAGGACGAGGACGTTTGCAAGACAATAACGATCTGCACGAACAGTTCGACGACGTTTGCAGCAGCATGAACTATCAGCTGGGAGACCATGGCTGCGGTTACCCCATCACAGGCTGGAGCGCCTGCGATGGTGTACTCACCGACGAACCTGGGTGCACGAATCGGGTGGGGGGGGGGGGGGGAGGCTTGTTTGGGGAAGGAGACCAGACAGAGAGGAGATCGGTCACATCGGATTAGGGAAGGAAGTCGGCCGTGCCCTTTGAAAGGAACATCCCGGCATTTACCTGGAGCGGTTTAGGGAAATCACGGAAAACCTGAATCAGGATGGCTGGGTGCACGAATGGCAAAACGTCATTTTTTTCGGATGAATCCAGGTTCTGTTTACAGCATCATGATGGTCGCATCCGTGTTTGGCGACATCGCGGTGAACGCACATTGGAAGCGTGTATTCGTCATCGCCATACTGGCGTATCACCCGATGTGATGGTATGGGGTGCCATTGGTTACACGTCTCGGTCACCTCTTGTTCGAATTGACGGCACTTTGAACAGTGGACGTTACATTTCAGATGTGTTACGACCCGTGGCTCTACCCTTCATTCGATCCCTCCGAAACCCTACATTTCAGCAGGATAATGCACGACCGCATGTTGCAGGTCCTGTACGGGCGTTGCTGGATACAGAAAATGTTCGACTGCCGCCCTGGCCAGCACATTCTCCAGATTTCTCACCAATTGAAAACGTCTGGTCAATGGTGGCCGAGCAACTGGCTCGTCACAATACACCAGTCACTACTCCTGATGAACAGTGGTATCGTGTTAAAGCTACATGGGCAGCTGTACCTGTACACGCCATCCAAGCTCTGTTTGACTCAATGCCCAGGCGTATCAAGGTCGTTATTACGGCCAGAAGTGGTTGTCCTGGGTACTGCTTTCTCAGGATCTATGCATCCAAATTACGTGAAAATGTAATCACATGTCAGTTCTAGTATAATATATTTGTCCGATGAATACTCATTTATCATCTGCATTTCTTCTTGGTGTAGCAATTTTAATGGCCAGTAGTGTAGATATCTACCGAGGAGCGTTCGATAAGTAGTGCAACACAGTTTCTTTTCTCTGCCATTTTCGGTTGAAAAACTTTGGAATTTGCCGTAGGACATAATGCAACATTTCCGCTTCAGCGCCTATAGTTTCATGAAGTTCCGATAGGTATATACGTAGCCTTCAAAATGGCGCCTGTAACGGAGGTGCGTTTAAAGCAGGCAGCTGTCATTGAGTTTCTTTTGGCGGAAAACCAGAGTATAGCAGATGTTCATAGGCGCTTGTAGAATGTCTATGGAGACCCGGCAGTGAACAAAAGGACGGTGAGTCGTTGGGCGAGGTGTCTGTCATCATCGCAACAAGGTCGTGCAAACCTACACGATCTACCAGATGCCGGCCGGCCACACACATCTGTGACTCTTGAATGTTGGAACGTGCGGACACCCTCATTCGATGCGATCGACGGATTACAATGAAACACATCGCTCCACAACAGGACGTCTCCACTGATAGTGCTGACACACTCTTCAACCAACGGGGATACTCAAACGTATGTGTCCGCTGCTTTCCTCACCGCCTAAGAGAATAGCATAAAAGGTAACGAAAGACCATATCTGTGTATAGCTGGTTCCCGCGTTAAGAAGCTCATAGTAACAATTTTTTGTCGAACATCGTCACAGGTCATGAAACACGGGTTCATCACTTCGAGCCGAGTCCGCGGCTCGTGGTCTTGCGGTAGCGTTCTCGCTTACCGCGCACGGGGTCCCAGGTTCGATTCACGGCGGGGGGCAGGGATTTTCTCTGCCTCGAGATGACTGGGTGTTCTGTGTCTTTCATCATCCTTTCATCCTCATTCACTCGCCCCGCGAGGGGTCTCCCGGCCACCAATGCCATACGCTCATTAACTTCGAACCGAAAGCAAAACTATAATCCATCGAGTGGCGCTTCGCCACCTCTCCTCCGAAGAAAAAGTTCAAAGCCACAGCCCCAGCCACTACTTCGTGACGACGATCTTCTGGGACTCTGAAGGTGTTATTGTGTTTGATGTCCTTGCCTCATGGTGAAACATTCAACTCTTAAGTGCTATTCTCAGGATACTGAAGAAACGGTTACGGCGTATTCGTCGCCACAAAAATGCAAACTAACTTCTCCTTCTCCATGACAACGCAAGGCACCACCCAACTCTGCGCTCCAGAGACAAACTCAGAAAACTTCATTAGACAGTTCTTCCTCACTCACCGGTCAGCCCAGATCTCAGACCTTCCGACATACATCCGTTTGGTCCAGTGAAGGGTGCACTCCGCGGGAAGCAGTACGTAGATGATGGCGATGTTATTAATGCAGCAAGACGTTGGCTCCGACGTCGACCAGTAAAGCGGCACCTTGCGCGCGTACAGGCCCTCCTAGTAAATTGGCGTAAAGCAGTCGCATTGCAAGGATATTATGTTGAAAAATACCTTTTTGTAGTCAAAAGAGAGAGGAATAGCATGCTTTATTGGAACCCTGAATAAAATCAACCTGGATTTTAGAAAAAAGAAATGTTATATTACTTGTCGATCGCCCCTCGCAACTAGTTACATGATCATTTGAGACAGAACCCAAGCTCGAGCTGTAGAACAGGCCCCATTATTTTAAAACGAACCATCCTCTCATTTGTCTGAAGCGATATGGAGAAACCAAAGAACCCATAAATACGGATGGCCAGATGAGTGGTCGACCCAGGTTCCTCCCGAACGCGCATTTATTTCCGTCACCGACCCACCTCGTTCAGTACATGATCCTCATCTACATCTACATCTGTACTACGCAAGCCACCTTACGGTATGTAGCGGAGGGTACTTTATGCACCTCTGTCATTTCCCTCTTCTGCTGTTCCAGTCGCGAATGTTGCGCGCGAAGAACGATTACACAAGACCACGAAAAAATTTTTAAAAAACTTTTTTTACGTTGATAGCTGATCTTTGTAGATTTTTATGAGCTGAATCCAAATGCAGTCTTAGTTTTTTTGTATTACCGATAGTTTTCAGCGATATGCTTTTTATTATATAGTATAAAAATACTATGCTATACTGAAACATCCCCTTCGAAAAATTAATGAATTACTGTGCTGACAAACCTCTTACGTTATTTGATTTTCCAATAGCTGAGCAGAACTGAACTTACTCAGATATTTCTCTCTTTACTTATTCTGATCAACACTAAACTGACACACAATATTTTTAGCGCAACGCAATCCGACTCTCAATAATCCCTACAAAAGAATGGCCCTGACTAACAATGACCTATACCTTTCATGAATCACTTACCTCACAAAAATCTTCGTTACTCGAACTACTGCAATACAGAGAGCGCCACTAATGCCAGCTAAATAAAAGATTCTAACTACTGAAGGCACTGACTACTGACAGGTACAATTAGCAAATGAAAGATTTTGATAGAGAACAGCAATGTATTTACCTTAATAGTGTTCAAAAGTCATTATATATCAGTTTATGATATCCAGTATTACAAATTTACTCTTTCTGATGCATACACGTCCAGAACGTCTGCTCTCAAAATTCTGCCATTTCTCTCCCCACATTCACCACTGCTGGCGGCTCACCTCCAACTGCGCAACGCTACACGCTGTTCACATCCAACTGACCAACACTACAATAGCGAATATTCCAACAATGCCAACCAGCCACAGACTGCACACAGCACAGCCAGTGATTTTCATACAGACCGCTACGCGACGTTACCAACATAAAAACCTAAACAGCCTACTAACAATACAGTGAACGGGGAAATTAATGAAACGCTTTGTTACAACATAAGCATGGTTTGTGTTTACAGTAAGCTACTTAAAACAATAGAGGTTTCACTTGTCAGCTGGAATTGGTTTGTATTTTCTTTCGCTTCTTTCTTTGAAGCTTCTTATGTAGCTTTATCTACGATGAGTCGCTTGCTGAACTTCTCGGTGAAGTGGCCAACAGTGTTGGTGTTCCAGCGGCCTTGGTAGCGTTCTTCCATCACTTGAATATCCTGGTGAAATCGCTCTCCTTGCTCCTCACTAACGTCTCCCATATTGTCGGAGAAGCAATCAAGGTGACTGTTTGGAAAGTGAAGTTTCAGGCTCATTAAACATCCTAAAGTTTTAAACTTTAACATTGTAGCTACAATAGAAACATATTCTGGGTCTTTTTCGTATCCTAAGAACTCTGTCACGACTTGCTTGAATGATACCCATGCTTCTTTCTCACTTAAGGTCACTGTGGATTCGAAGTTAACATCAAACATCAATTTTCTAATGTCAGGTCCGACAAAGACGCCTTCTTTTAATTCAGCATCTGAAAGGTGTGGAAACGTTTGGCAGAGATACGTAAATATGGTCCACCCTTAGGTAAAGCCTTTATAAACGGTTTCATTAGGCCTAACTTTATATGTAGAGGTGGTAGGAGTACGTTTTTTGGATCTACAAGCTTTTTGCGTAGACTGTTCTTCTCACCAGGTTTTAAAGACTCCCTCACAGGACAGTTCTTTCAGAACCAGTGTTGAGCCCTAGCCCTACTGTCCCATTCACACAAGAAACATGGAAATTTGGTAAAGCCACCTCGCTGACCAAGGAGCTTGCATGTTACTTTTAGATCGCAACATATCATCCAATCATGAGCAGAATAGCCTATTGTATTTAGCATTATTTCTAGGTTTTCATAGCTTTCTTTCGTATGTACAGAATGTCCAACAGGTATAGATGCATACGTCTTACCACTGTGTAATAAAACAGTCTTTAAACCAGTTTTATATGAATCAATAAACAGCCTGCAGTCTTCCTTTTTGTATTCAATACCAAATTCATTCACCAGAATGGGAATGTCTGAGCAGTAAATTAAATCACCTTCTCGTTGAAAAAACTTGGAAAATTCCTGCTCTCTCTTTCTGTACATGTATATGCTGGTTCCAACTGCCAATAAGTTCTTTTCTTTTACTCTAGAGACAAGCAATTCAGATTTTCTTTTGTTAAGCCCAGATTCCTAAGCAACTCGTTAAGCTCGGTCTGAGTAAACAATTTGGGCTCTAGACTTACAATGGAATTCATCATCATCTAGTTCATGTAAATCAGATTGTACATCAGACAAAAAATTCTTCTGTTGGAATAGAATTTAAATTATCTGGTGGTTCAGGAACCGGCAAATCTACACCATACCATACTGGTCGGATGGCGGACAGAAGGTTAGAGTAGCTTATTACCTTCTTGTTTTTCGAATTATGACCAGTAATATCAACACTGCAAAAGTAGCAATCAACCTAATGATTTCTTGGCTCCCTCCGTATCATAAGGACAGCAAATCTAAAGGCTTTTTTCTCCTTTTTGGACCATTTTCTTAGATCTTCAACACAGATAACATACCTCATGCGGCTCTCAAGGTTGCTCTTGATCACCAAGTATTCACAAAGTCTGTAATGTTTCTTTGGTGTTTTTAAATCACAAATTCACCTCAAATATAACAAAAACTGTCAGCAGAGTTTTTACAGCCACAATTAGACACTGTACTGAGCACATGTACAGGAAATGGGAAAGTGAGGTTAAGTTGGCAGTAAACAAAACACCATCTGTTAACACAAAAACAGAATCGACCTTTTTTGCCAGGAAATGTTTTTCAGCAGTGCTACCAACGTCATCTACATTTATTACACCTTTTTAAATTATTTTAACTATATAAAAGCTGTTAAATTCTTTCAAAAAATCGCTTAATTTAATAAATTTAACTGTAAAATGTGGAGAAATGGTGGGTGATACAGTTTTTTAAGTATCATATTTGGATTTCCCATTCTAAAAAACATAAGAATAAGGTATTTTCAGCAAAAACGTTTTTCCATCGTTGGCCTGTGTTATTTGTAGGTCTCCGTGTGAGCTCCAGTCTCTCTAACTTTCGTGGGCTTTTCGCGAGTTAGAACTAAGAGAAAGCAATATAATGTTTGATTTTTCCAGGAACGTACGCTCAGCAGTGAACCGCAACATGATGCGCGACGCCTCTACCACTGGAGTTGGATATCGTTGGATATCTCCGTCACGCTTTCGCGCTCACTAAACGAATCCGTGACCGAGCGAGGTGGCGCAGAGGTTGGCACACTGGACTCGCATTCGGATGCTAATGCAGGGACGCTTCCTTTGAAAGCGGTACGGCCGACTTCGTTCCCCATCCCTTCGTAATTCGAGCATGTGCTCCGTCTCTAATAACTGCGCTGTCGACGGGAAGTTAAACTCTGGTCCTGCTTCCTTCCCTCTTTTTTAAACGAACCTGCGACGAAACGCGCTCCTCTTCTCTGGATCTTCTTTATGTTCTGGACGAATTCTGTTTGGTACGGATCCCAGACTGACGAGCAATATTCAGGTATTGGCTGAATGAGGTTTTAGTAAGCTACCCCTTGTTTACGCTTTCTGAGGATTTTACCAATGACTTTCAGCCTAGCATCAGCCTTCCCTACGATTACTTTTATGTGGTCGTTCCACTATAAATTGCTCCGTAAGCTTAATCCTAGGATATTTAATGGGTATGACTGCTTCAGGTGATCATCCGGCAGTCATTTAATCAGACAATACGTCTTGGTGACTATTTATGAGTAATACGGCAAATCTGGTTAAGTTCAGGGCCAGTCGCCAATACCTGCACCAAGCAACAACCCTCTGCTGCTCATCCTCCAGCTCCATACAATTTTGTAGCGCTGTGACTTATCTGTATACAACGCCATCATTAGCGAACAGAATCATGGAAGTCCCGACATTGTCTACATACAGGGTGCCTATAAATTAGGTATACAAAAGTAACATTTAATTTTGAAAAGGGTAAATAACTTACAGAAATGTTTCATGCAGCACTAAATGCCGTATATCTACAAGTTTTATTCTTACCTAACAACGTTAGTTCCCGACGTTACCGCTAGGTGTCATATGCGAATGGGTTATTCCAATAGTCATCACGGAATCGTATAACGGTGCAGAATGTGCGCAGTGTTGTTCATGATTTCATGTATCAATATCCGGTACTACAGTTCAGTGAAAACTCAGGACTAAATATCGCAGACACATCCTCAAAGAGAAACTCTTATTAATTGGTACAATCGTTTTATCGAAACTGGCTGTGCATCATCTGTAACAAGATTTATTACTCTCCGTTTCTTGCCGAGTCAACTGTAACTTGCATATCGTACCCGGACATGCTTTAACAGTATCTAATGCCTCAACTACAACGGGATATGGGCACTGAACTTATTTTCCTGCAAGATGGCACGTCACCGCACTGTCATCGAGAAGTTGTCGCATAATACGTAAGAATGCGCTGATTGGGTTGGACGTGATATCCTGGCCACCACGATCACCTGATGTAACCCTAATGGACTTCTGTGTATAGGGAATACATTAAAGGCAGTGTGTTCCTCCGCTTCCGGAAACGTCAACGAGATACAAAACGAATAACACAAGCAGTTGCCACCATACATCAAGGCTTGCTTCATAGGATTTGGCAGGAAACTGATTACAGGTGGAACATTTGTCGTGTTACAAAAGATATCCACAGCGAACATTTGTAAATAAAACTTGAAGATACACTGCATTGAAAGATGCATCAAACATTTCGGAAAGTTATTGCCCTTTCTAACACTTAAAGGTTATTTTTATACAACTAATTTATAAACACCATGTTTATTTTAGACACCCCCTTGGTGTACTCTCGAATTTACTCCTACGTTTAATGACATCTTTTCGTTAAGAATGACATACTTTGTTCTGTTTGCTAGGAATCTTCATTTTAGTCACAAGGCTGGCCTTATATTCCGTACTCTCGTCTTCTGTTCATAATGTGACAGTGCGGAATTGTATCGAACACCTTCCTGAAGTCGAGGAAAACGCCATCACTATTTGTTACGATGCGTGCACGTACATGTTTATGAAAAGGCGTATCGAGAAGAGCATCTAAAAAATACAAAGTTAAGCCTGCAATCCAGCCCACAGAACTGCGCGATGTCGGCCGGCCACCGTATCATCCTTTGCCATATGGCGTCATTTGAACACAGTATGAAGGGACACGGAATTAGCACACCACTGTCCTGGCTGTTTTCAACTTTACAAACACTGGAGCCGCTATTTCTCTTTCAAGCAGTTCCTGCATTGGCAGTATGAGCCTCAGTGGATCCCGTTTTAGTCCTCCCACCAAGGAAAAATCCCCTGTAGTACCGGGAATTGAATCCGGCTCCTCCGCATCGCCATTAGACGCGTTGACGACTCAGCTACGCAGGCGATTATAAGAAATAAATTAAGTTGGAGTGCATTTCTCCTCCACGGTCAGTGGAGATTAGTGCGAAGACTTAGGTCTCACTATAATCAAGGAATATATAAACTTAAAGTTTATTTATAAATTGCGAGAACCAGCAACGGAGATACATATAATACGCAAGTATGCAAAACACAAATTTATAAATGTGGTCACACATGTCATTGCATGCTTGAAAGTACGCACGCGCAAGCGTTTTTGTGCAAGCATGCTTGACAGCGGTTAGAATAAAGCTGCGCAAGCCTCAGAACTGTACAAGGTGCTTGAAGCTTGATCGAATTTCAGTTATGCAAGCCCGTGTAATCCTGCAAGCGTGTGCATGCTTGATCTCGTGTACCAAGAATGGAAAGGCTTGTGCAAACATTCTTCAGTCGTAGTACAGTTTCCGTAACGCGTATACCACGAACGTTGAGCGATTTGAAAATGCTTCCAGCGATATACCTGTATAACGTAACATACTCGAATTATCTGACGTTATGCCAGCACCACTTATCCCATGGTCTCTGTCCTCACAATTTAGAAAGTCACATGAGCGTTGGTTTGATCCACACTGATCGTGAAATAATTACGTAAAGCAGCAGAAGAAAGGCTTCTTCCAGATTCATAGTAATGTGAAAAATCCTAAAGAGTCCTTAGAAAAGTCCCAATACATTGTCAACAATGAGCTCTTTGCACAAGTGGCAGCTTTTCTTTCTATGCAGTTCAAGTCACTCAGAATAGTTTTAGCATATCCTGAAAGGAAAACCATTGTCTCCTATGAATACAAACGACATTTTCGTGGACTTTCAAGTTACTTGCAAAAGTCTCCTAAAAAATCTGTATTTTGCAGAATATTGGTAGATCACAATATTATTGCACCAAGGAGTGACGGCGCTTCAGTCGACTGGTCGTGAGTCAACACTGACAGTGTGATGCGCTTTCCTTAGTCATCTCTGAACTTGTCTAATGCAACGTCACCGCGTGTTTGCGGTAATGGCCAAATGCAATAATGAAATTACAATGAAATGAATATCCCTAGCTGGATACAGGCGTTGATATAAGTCAAAGGGACAGTTGAAAATGTGTACCCCGACCAGGACTCGAGCCCGGGACCTCCTGCTTAGATGGCAGATGCTCTATCGACCTTTCTTTTTTTTGTTGATCGTCGCGGCGTTTGGTCGTTGCGGACGTCACATGACATCCGTTCAAGATAGTTTTTTATTTCAGAGGTCAACCAGCCCTCTGACCGAACACGCTGAGCTACCGTGCCGACAACCATCTGAGCCACCGAGGACACAGAGGATAGTGCGATTGCAGGGACTTATCTCTGGCACGCCTCCCGTGAGACCCACGTTCATATGCAGTAACATCGTGGCTGAGTCGTACCTCCAACCTATACTCTGCCACTTGCGCCGAAATTTAACCCAATGAATCTATATTTTGCATCTGTAATGGCAAGTACAACCACAGTGTGTGTATGTTAGTAATTAATATAAAATGAGCTATTTGCAGCTGGAGAAACCCTAGCTCTTTCTGTATGCTTTTTACCAGTGCTGAGATCACAGTGCGGAAAATCCCGGCTCTTTGCAAAATCATCCGCTATCTTGAGCCAGTCATGCAACATCATCATCTGCGCTCCGCGTATGTAAGGTACGAAACTTGTGCTTTGCTTCGTAGACGTCATGTGACTTCAGCCATTCGCATGAGGCTGGGGCACGAGTGTTACCATGCGCACCTATATCAGTTGAAGATTATCACGTCTGAGCACTCCGATAACGACAAAACGTCAGTAGCGGATCTTAACCACATCATATTGGCATGTTCCAAGTGCACGAATGCACAATCAGACGTGTGTAAAAAACTGGTTGCGAGAGTTTACCCTCTCCCTACGTGTCCCTGTTTTACTCCACCGTTTTGATAAACGTAACTTGCTCACAGGCTATCTGAACACCACCGGCATCCAAATTTAATTAAGAGTTTCCGAGGTTTTCATTTTCAAATGGTATCAGCCAGATTCGTAATCGGGTGCGTAATTTCGTGTTTTAATTTGCGTACGGACCTCTATTTGTATATTACATTTTCATTGTTGTTCTCTAGTGCAATTTATGTCATTGCTCTACTGGCACAACCGTTGGTTGTATTGTATTTGTCATTTTGGGTTTTTCTTTTATTCAAAAATGGTTCAAATGGCTCTGAGCACTATGGGACTTAACATCTATGGTCATCAGTCCCCTAGAACTTAGAACTACTTAAACCTAACTAACCTAAAGACAGCACACAACACCCAGTCATCACGAGGCAGATAATTTTTCTTTTATTTTAAGTACGTCTATCTATATGCTAAATTCTCACATTGTTATATGATGTTATTTGCAGTTCTATTCTTCAGCTATTGTTGTACTTATTACATGATGTACGGCGTTCGCCCTATAATGTGTTTTTCCAATAAGAGCATATGAATGTTTGTCATAATGTTGCTGTATAGTGCTATTTGTAACTCTGCCCAATATAATTGTCATCACTGCCGTCAGCTCTCTTTTGTTTGCCTAATTACGCTTTTATTTTACTTTAAGAGTGTGTTTATATGTTAACTTGGCAATTTTGTGCTACTCTGCTCTTTTGCGGTTATATTTCTTTGCCACTTTATATCCATTGTTGGTTACATGGTACTTGTAACCCGAAGCCAAAATAAAGAAATAAAAAAAACTGAAACTGATGATTGCACAAATGTGACTAAGCCGTGTGGCGGTGTGTGGGACTTCTGCATGCTTGTGCAAAAGGTTTGACGATGTGTCCTTCTCAAGCATGCAGTTACTTGTGTAGCGGTCTTTACGTCTCGAAAAGGTCGTTAGGAAAGGGTGGGGAAGGAAATGGGCCGCGTACGCTACCCGATTTGAAACATGCGCCACAGGAAACAGGGCCGCCTTACCCGAGTCCCTTGGAACACTGACTTTACCCGCCACGCATGCGGTCGGAGAAATAGCTTTGAGACTTCACGACAAATGCTCTGGGTTCACTTGCTACCAATCAACATCAATTGCAAGTTTTAGCTTCCTACAGAACGAAGCAGGGGTGGGGGGAGGGATGGCGGACCAGCAGTTCTCTGCTGTCCCTCTCTGGCTTCACCCTTGAAGACCAAATTTTATCTTCAAGAAGCGCACTGGACAATAACACGAGAAAAAGGCAATGTTCAAAGTAATACGCAGAGAAGCACTGAACACTTAATCGATATATCTAAAGCGTCAAAAGTTTCTATATATCTGATGATCCAGATTCTCGAAAGAATCACAGGACTGCAACTACTAAATGATAACTGTGGTGTCACCGCCAGACACCACACTTGCTAGGTGGTAGCTTAAATCGGCCGCGGTCCATTTAGTACATGTCGGACCCGCGTGTCGCCACTGTGTAATCGCAGACCTAGCGCCACCACCAAGGCAGGTCTCGTGATACGAGAGAGCACTCGCCCCAGTTGTACGAGAACCTAGCTACCGACCAGATGTACGAAGCCTTTCTCTCTCATTAGCCGAGAGACAGAATAGCCATCAGCTAAGTTAATGGCTACGAACTAGCAAGGCGCCATTAGCCATACAGTGATTGTACTTAAAGTCTCCTGTGTATCGTCAAGATCGATGTACCACCATGATTTAGTAAAGTTAAGTATTAAACCTGCTCCGTACTTTTCTTCCTAACATTAATTACGTATCCTGTTCCAGTACTTCACGCCCGTCTGCGTTAGTCTAGCTTGCCTTTTCAGCCATCTCAACTTCACGGTGTCGGCCCAGCTACCGACACAACAATAACCAACAGCCTAGATAAACAGTTCTACCCTATGATATTTGTCACCTTTCTTAAGCTCCCATTAGCACTAATATTTGTATTACAAATGGTCACTAAGCACATATTTGATAATTCCAGGCAATGCTGTATCACTGCCACTACGTGCCAACAGAACAGCGCTAACAATCGTCTTGACATATAACCTATTAGTCAACTGACTTTGAAACTCGTTTTAACAATGAGATACAAAAGTATGATCAATATTTTGGCTCGATTCATAAAATACTATTGTTGCAAAACTCCTTACAAATGGATCATATAACTAGGGGTAAATCTCTCATATCGAATCCTGCCTCGGGCATGGATGTGTGTGATGTCCTTAGGTTAGTTAGGTTTAAGTAGTTCTAAGTTCTAGGGGACTGATGACCTCAGAAGTTAAGTCCCATAGTACTCAGAGCCATTTTGAACACCAATTCATACCGCCACGTTTGTTCACGAGTTTCTTACGTTTTCGAAAAGAAAACATCCTGAATGTTTCACTGACTCATCATCGCCCAGCCCAGCCCAAACCTTTGGAGAGGCTTTTGATTTTATACTGTGGGTATCGTTTAGGAAGATATTTTTCAAAATTTCGTCCCTAACGCGGGAAATATGGGATGAAAGGTATTAACGCAATTTTTAAACTAAAACTACGAAAACCATAATCTTGTTTCTCAATCAGAAACAAAAAATACGTGTTTCAGCATTTTGGAAATTCAACCCCTAAATGGATGGAATAGTGGATGGAAGTGTTATTTTTTTTTTTTTGCGTTAAATCATTCTTAAAGTTACATCTATGAGAATGGTATTTGACTTCTCGGTTAGAAATAAAATATACGTGTTTCAGTGTTTTTGGAAATTCAGCTCCTGTCAGAAAAGTCACAGTTCGCAGTAATAGACGGAAAGTCATCAGTAAAACATAAGTAATATCCAGCGTTCCCCAAGGAAGTGTTGTAGGTTCTCTATTGCTCCTGATCTATATTAACGACATACGAGACAATCTGAGTAGCCGTCTTAGATTGTTTGCAGATGATGCTGTCATTTACTGTCTTGTAAAGTCATCAGGTGATCAAAACGACTCGCAAAATGATTTAGGTAAGATATCTGTATGGTGCGAAAAGTGTCAATTAATCCTGAATAAAGAAAAGCGTGAAGCTATTCACATGAGTACTAAAAGAAATCAGCTAAATTTCGATTACGCGATAAGTCACACAAATCTGAAGGCTGTAAATTCAGCTAAATACTTAGGGATTGCAATTACAAAAAAATCAAACTGGAACGATCACAAAGATAATATTGTGGGTACAGCAAAGCAAAGACTGCGATTCATTGGCAGAACACTTAGAAGGTGCAACAGGTCTACTAAAGAGACTGCTTACACCACGCTTGTTCGCCCTATTCTGGAGTTTTGTTGTGCGGTGTGGGATCCGCATCTGGTGGGACTGACGGATGACATCGAAAAAGTACAAAGAAGGGCAGCTAGGTTTGTATTATCGCTAAATACACTCCTGGAAATGGAAAAAAAAAACACATTGACACCGGTGTGTCAGACCCACCATACTTGCTCCGGACACTGCGAGAGGGCTGTACAAGCAATGATCACACGCACGGCACAGCGGACACACCAGGAACCGCGGTGTTGGCCGTCGAATGGCGCTAGCTGCGCCGCATTTGTGCACCGCCGCCGTCAGTGTCAGCCAGTTTGCCGTGGCATACGGAGCTCCATCGCAGTCTTTAACACTGGTAGCATGCCGCGACAGCGTGGACGTGAACCGTATGTGCAGTTGACGGACTTTGAGCGAGGGCGTATAGTGGGCATGCGGGAGGCCGGGTGGACGTACCGCCGAATTGCTCAACACGTCTCCACAGTACATCGATGTTGTCGCCAGTGGTCGGCGGAAGGTGCACGTGCCCGTCGACCTGGGACCGGACCGCAGCGACGCACAGATGCACGCCAAGACCGTAGGATCCTACGCAGTGCCGTAGGGGACCGCACCGCCATTTCCCAGCAAAGTAGGGACACTGTTGCTCCTGGGGTATCGGCGAGGACCATTCGCAACCGTCTCCATGAAGCTGGGCTACGGTCCCGCACACCGTTAGGCCGTCTTCCGCTCACGCCCCAACATCGTGCAGCCCGCCTCCAGTGGTGTCGCGACAGGCGTGAATGGAGGGACGAATGGAGACGTGTCGTCTTCAGCGATGAGAGTCGCTTCTGCCTTGGTGCCAATGATGGTCGTATGCGTGTTTGGCGCCGTGCAGGTGAGCGCCACAATCAGGACTGCATACGACCGAGGCACACAGGGCCAACACCCGGCATCATGGTGTGGGGAGCGATCTCCTACACTGGCCGTACACCACTGGTGATCGTCGAGGGGACACTGAATAGTGTACGGTACATCCAAACCGTCATCGAACCCATCGTTCTACCATTCCTAGACCGGCAAGGGAACTTGCTGTTCCAACAGGACAATGCACGTCCGCATGTATCCCGTGCCACCCAACGTGCTCTAGAAGGTGTAAGTCAACTACCCTGGCCAGCAAGATCTCCGGATCTGTCCCCCATTGAGCATGTTTGGGACTGGATGAAGCGTCGTCTCACGCGGTCTGCACGTCCAGCACGAACGCTGGTCCAACTGAGGCGCCAGGTGGAAATGGCATGGCAAGCCGTTCCACAGGACTACATCCAGCATCTCTACGATCGTCTCCATGGGAGAATAGCAGCCTGCATTGCTGCGAAAGGTGGATATACACTGTACTAGTGCCGACATTGTGCATGCTCTGTTGCCTGTGTCTATGTGCCTGTGGTTCTGTCAGTGTGATCATGTGATGTATCGGACCCCAGGAATGTGTCAATAAAGTTTCCCCATCCTGGGACAATGAATTCACGGTGTTCTTATTTCAATTTCCAGGAGTGTAGCTAAAACAAAGGCGTTTTTCGTTGCGACGGGATCTTCTCATGAAATTTCAATTATCAGTTTTCTCCACCGATTGCGAAAACATTCTGCTGGCAGCCACCTACATAGGGAGAAATGATCAACACGATAAAATAAGAGAAATAAGGGCTGGGCTCGTTTTTCACGCGTGCCGTTCGAGAGTGGAACGGTAGAGAGACAGCTTGAAAGTGGTTTATTGAACCCTCTGCCAGGCACTTTATTGTGAATAGCAGAGTAATCACGTAGATGTAGATGTAGATGAAGGGGGTGAACTAGGGGATGACAAGTTTCCGGAAATATTTCATTATGAAAGCAGAATCGCTTTTTGGTCAGAAGTATATTCGGAAAAGACCATGCTTCTGTGGCCTTAATTAGCGTGAAAAGTGTAGAAGGTGTTACAATTTGTGAACTAAATCAAAGAAAGCTATTTAATAGTCACCACCACAATTCCGCTTTGTCAGGATTACATAGAAAAAGAAACAGATTTTTAATACATTACTTTTTCAGTAGGCGTAATATATGTTACAAAATTATTCTTATTGTAATTGCAACGTAAACTAATCGTTACTGATGACAAAATAGATAGCAAGTTTAAATGCGATTCCATGTACAGGGATATCCATTTGAAATGAGAGAATTCAGGACGGTGCGTAAGACGGGCGCTAATAACGATAGAACCCTTTCTTCTTTTGACTCGCTACATCAACACTTCAGTTATGCAAAGACTGGCAGCCATGTAAAGATCTACACATGGACATTGGGCGTAACAACACATAAGTTCAATTAAAGAAATACAGACCACACAGTCTATGAGAGCGAAGCAGAGGGTACTAAGCTAGTTAAATAGAAAAAGTTGCACACCGCGTTTGCATTAGACAGCCTGTGTTCAAATCACAAGTAACATCACGTGAAGGAGTTATCAACACATACGTTGATATGCAGGCACAGCTCTTTGACAGCCATGGTCCTAATGACGCAGAATTGCATTCTGTTTTTTCCTGACCTAGCAGCCATTTCCACCTGACAGTTATTATGGGACATACAACTTAATGTTAAATCTTAATAACAAACGCAGCTAAAATATTTTCGATATAAAAGGTATTTACGAAGACAAAAGCACTTTCGGCTGCCAGACAAAACCCTCGAGCAAAAGTTTTGTCCTCTCCCGATTATGATGCTCTATTAGATGTAACCGGTAGGCTCATGATGAGGCGAATAATGGTTAACCGCAACGCACGTCACGTTCCTGGATGCATTTGTCCAGATGGATGAACTGACTTAGGACCGTCTCAAGTTATTCTGCCAGTTAATCCATCTCCGTTGATGTTGATGTCGACGGTAACTTTCATTCCGTTTTAATAACTGAAATTGGAGACCAAAAGTACTGAATGCCCATAAACAATCGCAATTTACTATCCAATAGAAATTCCGACACTTCCAACATTAGCCACTTTTATTACACGACAGAAATTTCAGTACCAAAGCTATTATTTTGTTTGACGCTGAAGATTTTCTATGAAAAATCACACATTTAATAGTCCATTGCAGGCGCACAGTGATTTCGTGCGTCACTCGAAGAAATTAATCATTTTAAAAAGCTACAAAAAATATTGTCTGAGACAGAGAAAACATTATAAAGTGTCCTCTGCGACACATTTCATCGTGCCATGTCGACTGTAAATGTAGATGACAGAAAAAAATACGTAATGAGGATCCGAAGTAATTCAAATGGTTCAAATGATTCTGAGCGCTATGGGACTTAACATCTGAGGTCATCAGCCCCTTAGAACTACTTAAACCTAATTAACATAAGGACATCACAGACATCCATGCCCGAGGCAGGATTCGAACCTGCGATCGTAGCGGTCGCGCGGTTCCAGACTGAAGCGCCGCAGTAATTATGTACAAGGAAGATTCTCAGGATACAATACTGTTAAGTCATTCTGAACTACTGATCTCCTGACAATCCGCTACAGAATTTCTTACTTACTGTTAAGTCATTGCCGTCCGTGTGGCCGAACGGTTCTAGGCCTCGGGCATGGATGTGTGTGATGTCCTTAGGTTAGTTAGGTTTAAGTAGTTCTAAGTTCTGGGGGACTGATGACCACAGAAGTTAAGTCCCATAGTGCTCAGAGCCATTTGAACCCAAAATCTGTTTTCGTATTCCGATCTCCCAACAGGGGCGTCTGCCTGGTCGTGAAAACACTGCAACGTTGATTTTGGAAAAGCTGTTCCAGCAGCACAATCGATTTGTGCTCCCATTCAAATGCTCAACAGTATTTTGAAATGTGCTTGATTTATCATGTTCCGTATTTTTCCAAAATATCCACTAATCTGAGCGAAGTGACACTTTGCACAGCGGAGAAGAGGAAGAAATACCAGACTGAGAAAGAAGTTATACACCTCTTATACTGAACCTAACAGAAACAGCCGTCGTGCTGACTAAATTGGAAACGGGATTAGCTGATTTGGAGATAGGATCACGTAAAGTGATCAGACGTTCCGATTTTTGGAGTCTAGTCCCCTGACCCCATTGGTCTCTGTTGGGTCTCCTAAATGTTCCGTGTTTTCGAAATCAAATCAAATTCTTGATCGTATAAGGCTTCAAAATATAACTATTTATATTTGTGTAATTGCAAAGGTTATACGTTATTTCAATATCGTCTCTCTAATCTAACAAGCTTCGACGCGCCGCATTATATAAGCCATAAGGCATTCGCGCAAGACTACTTGACGATGCGCTCAAGTTCGTTGTCTTCAATAATTCTTGCGCTGAAGTTGGTATTACTGAGGTAACCATAATGCTTTCGCCTGTATTCCGTTGGCGTTCGTATTGTAGGACGTATAACATACCTAATAGGTTCTTCATTCACTTTGTTTGTAAACAATCCCGCAGCGCACGAATGTGTTGTGTCCTGTTTACTAACTTATACGGTTTAAGAGTATTATAATTAGACGTTAACTATGAACGTGCTTATATTTTAGATTATGTTTGTTATATTATCATTTGCTGCCCGCTGTGTATCTCGTTGTAGTGCATAACAATGTCAGTGCACTGCTGCATTCTGAGAAGTGAGAAGCTTTAGAATTCGTCCTACCTTCGACTTCCAGAAATATACTCACCTTAGATCACGAGTATAAGATAAGGGAGGTCAGGGAGTATTCACGAGTGGAATACAAAAGAAATTTGATAATACCGATACAACGTACCCTCCACCATGCACTGCTCAGTGACTTGTGAGGTATATATGATGGACCAGAACTCTGTCTACAGAATTTCAGCGGTTGTTCCGAGATACTTTCTGAGTATTTTGGTACAATGGATTCACGGTCCCCGACGGCTCGTTAAAGAGTTGTTGCATTTCGTTTGGTTTCTTGCCGCAGTTCGCTTTGTATCTATGCTGCACTGGAAACACTGTACGTGTCGAAGGTTGAGCTGTGTGTGTTGCTTTCATTCGCTCACGTTATCTGCTGTTGACAACAGTAATGCCCCCTTCAACTCGTTACCCTTGGGTTTGCTTTCAGCACTTCTGCGTTCTAAGATTTTGTTTTCTGGAAGTATTCGTTGTGCGTTAACAGTTTGATGCACCGCAGTACTATGGACAGGATTACTGAGGAAGAGTTGGCCGATATGCACCTCGTGTAAGGGTTCACTAAGAGTAATGGAAGCGCGGCAGCCGCGCGGGATTAGCCGAGCGGTCTATGGCGCTGCGGTCATGGACTGTGCGGCTGGTCCCGGCGAAGGTTCGAGTCCTCCCTCGGGCATGGGTGTGTGTGTTTCAAAAATAGGTTCAAATAGCTCTGAGCACTATGGGACTCAACTGCTGAGGTCATTAGTCCCCTAGAACTTAGAACTAGTTAAACCTAACTAACCTAAGGACATCACAAACATCCATGCCCGAGGCAGGATTCGAACCTGCGACCGTAGCGGTCTTGCGGTTCCAGACTGCAGCGCCTTTAACCGCACGACCACTTCGGCCGGCGTGTGTGTTTGTCCTTAGGATAATTTAGGTTAAGTAGTGTGTAAGCTTAGGGACTGATGACCTTAGCAGTTAAGTCCCATAAGATTTCACACACATTTTTGAAGCGCGGCACGAAGACGCTATGCTGAGGTGTTCCCGCACAGATGGCAATCACATCATCATACTTTTGCATCTGAGGTCGTTGCATTCTCCGTGTTGTGTGTCGTACGATTTGATTATGCCATGTTACAAGTTTCTTCACCGCTGTGGAGGTATTGGCAGAAAAACAAGGGTGATTAGGGCAACTAACTGAATAAATCATAATTTCAGTATTATTCTGTATCCACAGTACACTGGGTTGGTTCATAAGTTCGTAGCGTATTTCCGGAAGTTTAATAAACACAACAGAAACACATAACAGAGACTTTAGTCATCAATAATATATTCTCCTTCACTATTCACAACAGACTGCCAACGCTGCGATAACTTTTCGATTCCGCGACTCTAGAAATCACGTGGCTTTTGAGCCGAAGAATTCGTCGAGTCATGTTCAGAGCCCATTTTCATCCGGAATGGAAGTTCCTTGAAGGTTGTTCGACAGGGAACGCAAAAGGTGAGAACCTGAGGGTGCAACATCCGGTGAATAACGTGAGTGCGAAATGACTCGCCAACTCAACTCCTATATAGTGTTTTTGGCGTCTAGCCTAATGCGGGCGGCCGTTATCGTGGAATAGCACCATTCCACACAATCTTCCTAGGCTTTGTTCTTGGACTGCGTCTGCAAGACGTCTCGATTGTTGACAATAAATGTCAGCAGTGATGGTTACACCTCGAGGGAACAATTCATAGAATACCATACCATCGCTGTTCCACCAGATTTATCTTTTGAGGATGCGCGCAGGTTTTCGTACGAGGAGTTGCTGATTTGTTTGGGATTAACCATTCATTTCTTTCTCTATGTTAAGATGAAGACACTGTTTCTCGTCAGTACTAACGATACAGGATAGGAATGGTTGGTGTTGTTCGCGAGACAACTGATGACGAGCAAGTGGAGATGCACGTGTGGCTACCCGCTGATTTTTGTGCTTTTCGCTCATATCATACAACGATACCCACACAACCGACTTTTGGTCCTTCCCCTTTGCATGCAAATGTCGCACGATGGTGAAATGATCACGTTTCAGCATATCTGCCGTTTGTAGATTATTGTGGGTTAATGCGTTTAAGCGATATTCATCTAACCCTGAAGAAAACGTGGAGAGTCACTAATGTCAAAACGATCCCCCTTAAAACGAGAAAATCATTTTCTTGCTGCGCTCTGTCCAGTGACATTATCCCCACACAGGGCACAAATGTTTCCGGTTGCCGCCGCTGCTGTCAACCCTCTATTGAACCGAAACAGAATATGTCAGAAATGTCAGGATTTCTCCACTTAACACTCTTTCTCCTAGCGTCGACAGCTCCACTCACTATCTCCAAATGACAATCGATAACTAAACCCATACCACCCAGAACAGCAGTATGCAAAACAAAAACCTTACGAATTTATGCACCAACCTAATAAATCGATAAAAACTTTGTACTTTAGATTGCACGGGTGTGGGGGGCACCTATGAAGATATCCCTCAACTAAGAGTTTGTCGCTGGAGTTAGGGTTCACCCTGTATATGCAGATGTCACAGTGAGACTGCTAGGTCACTCGGTGCCACTCTTTCGTGTTGACGTGTTCGTCTGTGGCATCTACTGTGTTCCGAGAATGCAGTTTCCCTACAAGTGCACTCAGGCTCCTGACTGACTTTTAGGCGATGTATGTGAGCATCAACAAAAGCAAAGAGAGGATAATGGAATGTAGTCGAGTTAACTCGGGTGATGCTGAGGGAATTAGATTAGGAAATGAGACATTTAAGGTAGTAAAAGAGTTTTGCTATTTGGGGAGCAAAATAACTGATGATGGTCGAAGTAGAGAGGATATAAAATGGAGACTGGCAATGGCAAGGAAAGCATTTCTGAAGATGAGAAATTTGTTAACATCGAGTATTGATTTAAGTGTCAGGAAGTCGTTTCTGAAAGTATTTGTATGGTGTGTAGCCATGTATGGAAGTGAAACATGGACGATAAATAGATTGGACAAGAAGAGAATAGAAACTTTCGAAATGTGGTGCTACAGAAGAATGCCGAAGATTAGATGGGTAGATCACATAACTAATGAGGAGGTATTGAATAGAATTGGGGAGAAGAGGAGTTTGTGGCACAACTTGACTAGAAGCCGGGATCGGTTGGTAGGACATGTTCTGAGGCATCAAGGGATCGCCAATTTAGTACTGGAGGGCAGGGTGAAGGGTAAAAATCGTAGAGGGAGACCGAGAGGTGAATGAATACACTAAGCACTTTCAGAAGCCTGTAGGCTGCAGTAGGTACTGGGAGATGAAGAAGCTTGCACAGGATAGAGTAGCATGGAGAGCTGCATCAAACCAGTCTCAGGACTGAAGACCACAACAACAACAGGGACGATGCCCTTGAGGAAATATTTTGGGTACGGAGACTACGTGACAGAGGTCACCAAGCGGGGATAGATGAGAGGAGAGAAACAGAAAGTGAAACAGTAGCGGCGGACAAGAGCTCCCTCGCTGCACAGGCCGAGTGCAAAGCGCGGACGCGCCGGGCAGGGAGGCAGACGGGGTGTGGAGTGGGGAGAGATAGGGAGGGGCGTCCGTGACGCCAGCGGCGGCGGCGACGGCAAACACGCGAGACGAGACGACGAGACGCCGACGCGTCTGGCGCGACCGCCAGCGGGGAGGGGGGGCGCGGCCGGAGGGGGGGAAGCCAGACAGAGAGCGAGCGAGAGGAGGTTGGCAGCGCCGGCGCGCCAGACAGGTTCGACGGCGCGTGGTTGGCAGCACTGCACACGGAGCAGACGGCTGCGGCCTGTGGCTGCGGCGGAGGTGGCGGCGGCGGCGGTGGTAGTGGTGGTAGGGGAGGTGGTGGTGGTGGTGGTGGTAGCAGAAGCGTGTGGCCTGCTCCGTGCGATCGTGAGCGTGCGCGCTTATGTGTGTGTGTGTACGTGTGTATGTGCGCGCGCTCCTGTGTGCATATACGTGTGAGTGAGTGTGTATTTACGTGTGTGTCTGTGTGAGTGTCGCGCCGGTGGTAGGGCCGGCCAGCCGAGCTCGCCAGCCAGTCTGCCTGCCGCGCGGAGCGGAGTCAGTTCGATAGGCGAGCGCACCCGGGCAGCAGCCAGTCAGTCCTCCGGCGCGCTCGCCGCCGCACGCACGTCGCCGCGCGCGCGCACCCACACATACACACACACCCGTACACACTGAGACGCACTCGCAGCGGAGCGACGGGCGCACAACCCGTCGTGCGGGCACGCGGTCAGAAAACGGAGGAGTCCGGCAGCAACCTGAGCTTGGGCGCAGCAGGCAGCAGCAGCCAGCCAGAGAGAGCCGAGCCGGACCGACGCGGGTGTCCACCGTAAAGCGAAGCGAAGCATGTGGTCCCGAGCCCGGCGCCACTGCCGAAGCTCCTCCGCGTGCGACCTCCAGAAGAGCTGCGACGCCCGCCCGCGCTGGCAGAACGGCCGCTGCCGCTGCCACTGCCACAGCCGCCGCCGGGCCCGCTGCGACCTGCTCCCGCGGCCGTCGCGGCTGCAAGCGCCCGCCGCCGCCCTCGCACTCGCCGGCTGCGCGCAATCTTAACGACAGTGTGCCGCTCTAGATAGCTCGAAATTGTTCCCTCCTGCCTCCACGCAACAACAACATCAACAAAAACAAGCGGCAACCGGACAGTAGACGGCTTTCCCCCCCTCCACTGTAGCTTCGACAGTACCGCTCAGCACACACCGAATACAGGAGCAGTTCTCCCGTGGCCGAGGCGACACTTCCCTCCCCGTACGCGCGTTGTAATTGTGCGAGTGCTAATTGTAGACTAGTTTAGTTGAATCGTAACGGAGTATTTTTCTACCTGTTAAGACTAATTTGACTGATTTTCCCCCCCTCAAGGTAACACACACGCTTCGTTGCATTTGTTCTACTGACAGCGCGGTGTCGTAAAACTTCACATTAAATCCACGGTGTGCACACTGTTCTCGAGTGAAACGCGCTCCGACTCTGCCGTTACGGACTGTTTAGTGGTAGGTGCGTATTCGCGTTATTTATCCCGTCGTTCACTTCGTACAAACTGCGCGGAACTGTTGTTGCATATTTATCATATAAACTCCCTCGTCTAGTGATAGCTATAGAAGCGACTGAGAACGTGTGCAAGTAACCGTGGTTAGGCAAGCCACAGTCCAGGCGAAGTGCCGTAACAGTCCGACGCACCGCAGCCGACGGCACGTCCGTCTTGGAGACCAATTACCACGGTAAGTACTGAGACACTTCCAGTACTATTTTTTTCATGTACTATAAATGTGTGTGTCGGTATATAGAGGGACTGAGCTGTGAGCTGCGAACAGGCATAACCGTGTTCCTGACTCTAAGCTTGCATGCGGAGATAGATCCATGTCCTTCCTGTCCTTGGAAAGCCAACTCTCTATCCGCCTGTACAGTGAATCGTGGTCTGCTTTCCTTTTTCCTTGCATGGTGTTTGTACTGCACAGAAAGTTTAAAAATGTGGACTGTCTAATTTCCTTTCTTAAGCATTAAAAAAAAAAAAGACGTCACTACAAGCTGTCGATCACGTCTTAACTTATGTACAGATGAGTGTAGAGGATATGGGCACACGGCAAGCTGGGTGGTTTCTAACAACTAGGCGCGCGCGTGTGTTGTGTATGTAGCTTTGGAATGGTGTGCGTATGCGGCTAGCCTTGCCCCGTTATGCATGCTGCGCCCGTGAGCATGTGGGCGACCTTTCCGCCGCCTGCTCCCTTATCGCGCGCTGCACTACGTACGTAGAGCGGCGGCTGGGCGTCGCGCAGTACGTGTTGCTAGCGCGCCGCCGTCCGCCGTCTGGCTCACCTCCGGAGCAGCTTTTGCCGCCGTCGCTGGCGCAGCAGTACATTTTCTCTTTCAACAACCGTCGCACGCCCGCCTGTATGTACAACTCTGCTTTACATGCGTCGCTCGTCAACCTTCTCTCTCGCATTTTCTTTTTTTTTTTTTTTTTTTTAACCAGCTTATCCACGTTCTCAAATGCACACGTTGTGATAACATAGGTCCGATGCACTTTGTTTTTTTTTTTAAGTCCGATTTCAAGTCGTTTTTTTCAGTAGACAGCGTTACAGCACACGACTTCTTCGGCTGCACTGACAAAACCACGATTTGTTCTTTCATCCGTTTTCGCTGTGTAACTCGTTGCGTCACGCACTCTCCGTTGAGTAGTCAGCTGTACAGCTTCCAGGTCTCAGCTGAATGTTTGTTACCCTCCATGGTGAATAGTTGCATTCGCAATATTGGACAGAGAGAGAGGGAGCGCACTATGTTTCATCATCACATTATGTACTACAACAGTGCTGTGATACTTGCGTTTCTTACGTGGTTAGTCTATCAGGACGTGGCCGGTCGAATTACAAGGGCCAAATTGAAAATCATGCAAACGTACTCACTCATAGCTTTTTTATTTTTGAAATTTCACTTCCTATTGGGTTGACTTGCTTTTACACAAAGACAGTCTGTAGAAAAAGTGATGCATTTTTCGTTGAACCATCGTAAAAGAGAGCCAAGTGTCCAAGTGGTGCTCGCCCACTGATAACTTCTATCGTTAATGCTGACACATTTTCCCATAGACTTCTTTATCCATCCATGCATTATTGTCTTATTAATAGTGTCATCTACGTACAAGTATGGTTCTTTGACAGCTTGCAGCAGTCCAACAAGATCTGGATTTCCGAACGTTGCTTCTGCCCGTAGTCCATTATTTACCTGGAGGATTCTAAAACACACAGAGATAGATTTTCCGCAACGACGTACACGGTTTGACCATCAACTGCAACTAGTAAATACATTGTGATCCTTTCCATTTGACGTTAATCTGCTTCAGTACTAGCACCGAACGACTTCTACAGCAGTGGCGAAGTAGGTATTTAAAACTTTCCCCTGAGAACAGTAACAGAGATTGTGGTTGGTAGCTGTGGTTCACTGTACGACAGTAGAATCTTTTGGCTGGAACGAGATACTAAATGTGAAGCTTGTGAATGTCTGAAGTGTAATGTAACAGTGTGTGTGTGTGTGAGTGTGTGTGTAAGAGGGAGGAAGGAAGTAAGAGAGAGCTATAGCTATACATAGCAAGCTGCAGGAGTATTATACGATACTGCGTTGTCTCGAAGAGTACTAATGCAGCTCTTTATTTTTTTCATCTTTCATATATCATTTTATCTGTACGCGTGTGTGTGTGTGTCTGTCTGTAGAGAGAGAGAGAGAGAGAGAGAGAGAGAGAGAGAGAGAGAGAGAGAGAGACATATACATGTCATTAATAAATTCTGAAACCTGCAGCAGCATCAAGACAGCGATCGCCGTTCCCAGTATTTGCTAAATGAAGAAGAGACAGAAAAACATTGTCAAAAAGAGATCTCTGTGAGAGACAATGGAGAAAGACAGAGAGTGAGTGAGACAGCAACAGTGAACACGAAACGGACACGAAGTGGCTAGACTAAGAGACTGGAGAGAGAATATCGAGGAGCAGTACAGCTCGCCTGAACTGTGCATCAGCGGCGTCGATTTCTACAGTGCTCGCCTGTAAGAAGGACTGTAGAGGGCGTTCACTGGAGCCTGCGGAAACCGACAAGGGCCGTGTGCGGAGCGAGAAGAGAAGAGAACAAGCGCACGTGGGCGTGTGTGCCGCGGTGCAGCTGGCGGTGTCGGCCCGTGCGGCCCTTGGAAAGGAGGACGTTGGCCGACGCTCTCTCCTATATGTCGCCACAGTCGCTGTCCATGGAAGCACGTAAGTGTGCGTCCGCCCGGCGGCCTGTGGCCGGCGCGGCGTGCCGCCTGGTTTGGTGTGGTTTTCATTTGACTGGTCTGTCGTAGAGTTTGATGGCTTTGCTTTGGTTTTGGTGTGTGGTCTGATATGGTTTGATTGTTGCTGGTAGCTGCAAACGGTACGTCCGGGACGGTACAGAGTGCACTCGCGTCCTAACGCAGGCGACTCGTCACCTCCTTCGCTTACTTTGCGAATGCCGCCGTCGGCCGACAGAACTAGGCCGGTGTCGGCCGTGACTGCTGCACCTTGCCTTACCCCTTCCGCCGCTGCAGGCTTTCCTCCCCCGCCTCGCCTCTCCCTTCCCCAGCAAGCTTTCTCACCTCTTCCCCCTCCCTGCAGCTGGGCGCTCCCTACTGCACAGCTCAAACACGTAGAAGGCTGGCAGTCGAGAACGGGTTACTAACCTTACGTCGTTCTGTCCACCGGGGACGCTGTCACGGCAGTGTCACCCGCTCTAAAGTAAGGAGGAGTCCGACGGCTACACAGCCCATATGCTGATAAAAGCTTATTGGTCAGCATAGACAAAAATTTATGAAAAGGGCCCATCCAATCGCAAACTATTCTTATATGAACGCAGAGTCACTTCAACTGTTCTTCAGTTAGTCGGTAGGCGTACAACTCAAGTGACATCGACTAGATTTTCAAAGCTAATTTTGCGAAGATCTACTGAATCACTGAAAGCCGCTTTTCTAGATTTTTAACTTTCCCTTACATATTTCGCTGTGTGTGAAGTGAGTCTCCCCGTAAGCTTCTACTAATACAGCGCTACTCACGCTACGTACAAGTATTAAATGCGTTCATTTAGTTCCGAGCTAAGATTATCATATAAACTGCAATTTTTATATCGATACCCTCGATGATTAATACGCTCCATCTGGTAAGATAAAAACGACGCAATAAGCGGTGACGCAGTTTATTTTTCAATTTAGCGTAAGTGTTACCAAAATGTTGATGTCGATAGAATAGAAGTTTGAGCGCCCTTGTAGCAGACAGAGTGTTGTCAGAAGACGTCAACTGAGGATGACGGCTTAGAAACGGGAATCGTTCAAAAGTAATTCGAGAAAATCGAACTTTCTTTTTTATGTCGTTAACAAAAGATCACGGAAAACAGTGAAGAGGCAGTATGTAAGATTCTGATGTAAGTTTAAGGGGCGAGTTTTAATTTCTTGCGGGCTAGAGCGCCCTTCTACCGTTACCATCGACATTTTAGAAGAAAAACTAACAGTTGTTGCTGCATCATTAAGACGTCCACCATAGCGGCGGCACATTTAGAATTCACTTTTGTTTGAGGATGGGCTCTCGAGAAATAGAACTTTTGTTTCTCACATATCTAAACACCATTCAGAAGTGGTTGGCACGCGGTTGATCAACTTAACTGTCGGACTAAGGGGGTGTACGGATACCGTAGCGCAAAAGATTTCTAAAGAAATGTGGGAAAAAAATAGGATCTGTGTGTGCCTCGGTTTCGTTTTGCGGCCTATTCCGACTAGTGCTATTACCTGGGGTGCGTGGCCATTTCGTTTCTGAGTATGAAAAAATTAAGCTATTTCCTTCCCTCATAGCGGAAGATGCATAGCCACCACACAACAACCAACATGGTCCTAGTAGCTCTATACAAAACCAAGAGTGGTAACTGGTGTGCCGTGCGACATAGCTACAATGCAGATTATGAAGGTTTTGTTTCAGATGGTAGTATTGTCTTTAAGTAGTTTGTCACCCACATGATTCTTACTGTGATATGAAGTAAAATACTATTGGATATTAGAATACATTTTCATTAGTTAGTAGTAATCCTTTATAGTAGACTATCGACTGTTAGTAGCACTGTAGATTGCTCGTAATATCTTTGGCGTATTCTTAGGTAAAATAAAATTACAAAGTATAGTACTTGTCTTTATGTAGTTTGTGGTAGTCTTTCATATGTTTGAACTAGGCACTTTCTTGTAACATCAAATTACTTTTCGTGCTACTGGATATAACTTTAGACCCTAGCACGAACTAAGTGTAACACCATGGGCAAAATTTAATTGCTCTGGGCATAGACTGAAGTAAATACGAAATAGCGTTCTAGTATCACCAACTGTGAATTTAAACAATTTTTATACAGAGTACTTACATTCAGCTTTACACAATAACGATGTAGTATTTTTGTAGTCTCAGAACTGCAGGAACACAATCCCATTCCTTTCCTCAATATGTACAGCTGTAGGCTATCATCAACGTATTTGTATATGGCAGCATTCCTTAGTGAATGTTGCTCCATGATTCCCTTGTGCCGTCACAATTTCCTAAGATAAATGCAGCCAACTTTTCCGCTTTTTTCTGTCAATACTGATTTATCGGCTTTGAGAGCAACCGCCTATTGCCTGTATTCTTTGCTACGGATACTGCTGCTTCATTCGATATAAGATATGTATTTATTGTAACTGTTTCGTCACAGGTGAAGGGCACGTATTGACTGAAAGTGAGGCACACGGGCCGGCCGGGATGGCCGAGCGGATCTAGGCGCTACAGTCTGGAACCGCGCGGCCGCTACGGTCGCAGGTTCGATTCCTGCCTTGGGCATGGATGTGTGTGATGTCCTTAGGTTAGTTAGGTTTAAGTAGTTCTAAGTTCTAGGGGACTGATGACCTCAGAAGTTAAGTCCCATAGTGCTCAGAGCCATTTGAACCATTTTTTTGAGGCACACGTGACAGCAATACTACTGGCTCGAAATATTTTTTCGGTGACGGGACCAACTTCAAGTTTCACTGTCGAAACCGCTTCTGTTAACGCTGTAGATACCTGCTGAAATAATTTTCTGTTGGATCGACCAGCTTGTTGTGAGGCGTTTCTTATACGTAGGCCCTGCTTCTTTTAACTCGACAAAAAAATAAATTTGAAGAAATTTTAAGTCAAACGTCTGCTTTAAAATTTCTAGAATGGAGCTGTTACAGAATGTTCGAATGACTAAACTTTCTAACGCTATATTGCTACTGCAGTCTCAATACTCGAGTTATTTAAGCGATCCTATTCGTGGGCATTGTCGAGTGTAAGCGCGTTTTCTAGATTCGGTATTTGTACTCGGCAACCAGTGTTAATGTAGCCTCCAGGAGCAAGCAGTAATCGTTTAATACCTTAGGTGACGAGGATGAAACGCTGTTAATATTATCAACAATCATAGTTTTTTTTTTCAGGATAAGGATTCCTGTCAGCATATTAGTCCTTCATTTGAATGACACATTTTTACATTTCGTATAGATTAGACATTTCCTTAGTACGTGACCGAATCTATCCACTTAATAAGTTCGGTAACTTTTGTGGATTGTTGAGAATTGGTTTGTAATTTCTGAGCTAGACATCCATGAGATACTAGAGGATTTCATGACGGTTTATAACTGGCGAACTAGGAAGTCTATACGAAATCGGATTTCAGCATTATGGTCTTGAAAATCATTTTAGCCATACTGTGGGCATGCGGCGTGTTCGACGGGTGGGACCTCCGACGCTGAAGGATGCAAGTAGTCCACAGCGTTCGTGGTTACCTCTGTAATAACCGTGACATCCCAGGAAAAGCAATTGGAAAAACCCTGTAGCATGGTACTACGACAACTGGCCGAAGTATGTGCTGCGGAACATGTGTCCAGACTGATCATATGGATAACGGCGTATCCTGACATGACCGTGGACATGATGCAACACGAAAGTCGTTGATGATTCAACAGCTTCCCTTGTTTTATCTTCTCATCAGGACTTTCAAGTTCCTCTGACGCCTATCTATGCGGCTGGATCAGCACTGGCACTTCTTCAGGTCCTTAATTTTGCAAAACTGTGAGATGAATTGTCTGCTAAAAAGCACTTGTGGCTTTCTTGGCGTTTCCTGTGTTAGATGCGCCACGGATCCTCCCCTCTCGCTTTATAGAGCGGGCGAGCTACCGACATCCAGTTCATCGGATGAATCGCAGAGGTCCTACGTTTTGTCGCTAAACAGGATTTCACAGTTATTTGTCTGTCTTCCACAAATGCTGCTGACACCAACAAATGAACATCAGGAAGCCTTCATTTCTTACAAGCCAACCGTTCCCAGCCACTGGGCCCTCTGTGTCCGCCTTTTATCGAAGTCGCGTACGAGTAAAGCACACCTTTCACCCATCTCTACATAATCACAGAATGGATTCACAATATCCTCCCCGTGATCTGGGTATGGATGTGTTTATTCTTTCCTGTTTCATTGGTAGACATACATTTTTGGAAATTACAGTGGACTCGTATTTTTAACGTATAGAGAATTACATCAAAAGGGACACAGAATATCGAGGTAAGCAACACAATTTGTCAAGAGGACTAACTGTGACAACGAATTGTACGTTTTTTTCTGCACACTTCTCTAAATTAACTCTGATGGTTTCTGCTGTCTATTCGTCGTCAGTGATACTAGTAGAAGAAATTTTTCTTAATAGCTAAGATGACTGACGTAAATTTTATGTTATGTATCTTTCTCCTATTCTTCTAGCGCAAAAGGCCGCTGAAAAAAATCTTTTCATTATTACCGTTGTAAGGAAACGATTAGGGGCCTGCTTCCAAATCTCTTCTTTTTTACCTCTTGGCAGTTGCCACAACCCTCATCTTATACTTTAGCTACTTCCTCTTTGACTATAAGCACTACAATGAGACCCAAAATGATAATTTAATTATTCATTTGTTTTCCGTTACGCCCCTTGCACACCATGTTTCTACCTTGTCTCTCGTGATAACATAGTGTGAAGATTTTTCATCATCTCATTTTCTCTGGAGTTTCTGGTACTATTTTTTTTTCATAACTAGTTCTTCATGTTGTCTTTTTATGTTTCAAAGAAAAATTTTTCATATTTTCATCACCCGTCAAGATCTACTCTCCCTTCCATCTAAATATTGAATTTGTTTACTTTTTTTGTCGGAATTCCATTTGTGCTTTGGAAGACTTAGAGAGAGTAAGCTTTACATTGTTGTCTCATTCCTGTCGTACAATCAAATATGGACAGTGAGTTCGTACAATCGTACATTGACATTATTTGGATATGAATCACAGCCTACAAGTTATTTGTTCTTAGTAAGGTATCAGCTTAAAAATGATACCTTCAACTAGTTATTTGTTTCAGTCTAAATATTGTGTTTCTTTTATCAAAGCACTTTCACGTTACCGCAGCAGTTCATTACCATTTTTCTGTTGTAAGTTTTTCTAACAAATGTTGGTTGTCTGTTAAATAGGTATAGATCATGTAGATACAAAAATGTAACTGGATATGAAAGTTTTTTCACATAATATAAACTTGCTAAGAGAGGGTAGAAATTATAAGTGGCTTTCGCCGTAAATGCGTTCTCACGAGATCAGGAAACTAAGCTTGGTTTTACCCGTGCGTTAGACTGTACTGGTCTCCGAAACGTATTTGGAATCATATTTTACACATAAAATCAACGGTTAATCTGATACTGCAGACTAGCTCGGTATGTCGCAAAGATAAATTGAAATCAGAGTAGGCGTAGGCGCAAGCTTGCACTTTTTGTTTCTGTCATTTTTTCTAATTCTCATTCTTGTGTGTCTTAAATCTGTCCGATTTCTAGATCTGTATTTTCCTAATTTTTTCCCCTACGCTAATTAGCATGTGTCCTGCAGATTTTTGTTATGACGGAAGTCGTTAAGCAGTCTTCTCCAATACTGCTTTGCAGCCTCTGCACCTTCTCGATCTTTGACTTTTCTATCGATCTGTAATGTGTCTAACATTCATTTTATGTATCGCAAAATTAAAAGTTCGATTTTCAAGCCCCTTTGCCTATTGAAGTTGCACATTTTCGTATAACTTTTTTGATCTTTACAAATGTTTATAAGTGCATGTACATAACATAATATTTTCACTCTTATAAGGTAGTTCGTTATAAATCCTTATAAACGGTCAATTGTTTGAAGAAGAAGAAGGGACTTATTGCGGAAATGTTTGTTTTTTGTGATTTAGACTTAGTGTTGCAGAATATGAAGTACCTTTTTACGTAGTGAAAGTTACATTTAATGCATTTTTTGTGTATTAATTCACGATATTTTCCATTTCACTCGATTTATAAAATTTACCTCTTTTCCCTGTTTTTATCGTGAATACAAACGTCATATGTCAGTGCGTGATGTGAACGTTGTTGCATGTACTTTTCTTACATTATTTCCCATAATATTTCGTGTACTGAATAATTTACACATTCAGTAATCTTAGTATGACACCTTTACTCACCAACTTTCTACTGCCGTTTATATTTTATCAACTGTTTCATCTTGCAGTTTCGTACTAAATCATTTTTCTTATGGTCGTGTACCTTGTATGGACGTGAGCCATGCTTTATAACATCGTCTACTTTACAGGGGTAAGTTATGAATTCCCTTTTTGTATCTTGCGAACTTCGTAGTTTCTCATGTCTCAAAGATCTCCTACTTCTTATAATTTGTCCTAGTGGCAATGCCCATCGTCATCTGCTTTATCGGTTAGCAGAAAGGTTTGTGGTTGGTTGGGGAAGGAGACCAGACAGCGAGGTCATCGGTCTCATCGGATTAGGGAAGGACGGGGAAGGAAGTCTGCCGTGCCCTTTGAAAGGAACCATCCCGGCATTTGCCTGGAGCGATTTAGGGAAATCACGGAAAACCTAAATCAGGATGGCCGGACGCGGGATTGAACCGTCGTCCTTCCGAATGCGAGTCCAGTGTCTAACCACTGCGCCACCTCGGGTTAGCAGAAAGTTCTGGTAAGTTTTCCCTCTTGTCCTTGCGGTCTATCTTCTTTCCTCTTTAGATGGTTTTATCACCAAGTTTTTGTGTTTCATTTTCTGTGCACAGTATTCTTTCTTAACTTTTTTCAGCATTAAAAAACTTGTACTATGTTTTAATAGAGAGCTGGAACTTTATAAAAACTGGTAAGAGTATTTAAAAGTACTGGGATCATTGAAAAGTAACTGCAGCTTTCTATTTCGCTAACCTTACGTTTTCATATGAGGTCTCGAAAAATAAATTCTATGCTTGTCTTTATGAGATGTGCGGTTTAGTGGCGATTTAGACAACGAGTTTTAATTTTAAACGCGTGGAACAACTGGATCTCTGTTTGCTCGCAACATAGATCCATTTCAGTATCAGAACTGCGCCTTGTAAAAGCCGACACACACACACACACACACACACACACACACACACACACACACACATAAACACGCGCGCGCGCGCGCACGCATCCCTGCCAAAATTTTTGCCATAGTTCTCATGGCGTTCCATTTATCTCTTTCCAAGTTTTTACGCAGAACTCAGTAATCAAAAGATACAGTCAATTAGTACAGGTAATAATTACGGCAGTCTAGCACCATGAGCAGGAAAGCGATGCGTGGAAGAAGCATTTATGAGACACTGTAGATACTCGTGTACGCTCGATGAACTCAGCACCAATTACACAAGAACAACGGTGGGTAGCGCTGCAAAATGTGTAGATCATCGGTATCTCTCCAGAATGATTCCTGCTCCTCGTAGTCATGCATCGACTTGGTAAGGAGTGACTGTCTGCTCAAAATCGATTACTCATTATTGGTGTCCGTCAGGTACCTTCTTGCAAACCAGCCGCCAATCACGTCGCGAGTGGGTAGGTAATATCAGTTCAAAATCCTGAATACGCTGTGGACTCCACATGTGGAGAAACAGGGGCTTTGGCGTCATCTGCTAACATCAGAAGTTAACCTGTTCACGCCGAACTCACTCCTTCTGCAGTAATGGATTTCATGCTTTTGTGTATTCTAAATCTCTATTTTGTTGCTTGCCTTGTTTTCGCGAGACACTGCATAGGTTGCAGTGGTACTTTTTCCTAATACTGTTCTCCCACAAGAGAGACGAAATATCTGAAAGCATAAAGGTATTTAGCTTCTACAATACCTAGACAAAGAAAAAGCCTACTGTACATAAATGAGAACATGAACAGATCAAAATTTTAATGAAAATTATTTGAACAGTGCAAAGAACATATCTTTTTAACGAGAAAAATAATTTTCCGAGTTATTTTGCACCTATAAAGGAAACAAAATACGAAGCGTGAAGTAAAAAGGCGCTAATTCCCGTTTTCTAAATATTACATGGTATCTGAAACATTTGTTGTCGTGTCTCCACAGTTGTGCGTAATATTACGTCGATAATTTGTTAGTTCCACCTAATTACAATGAATAAAACAAATTTTTCGTGCCATAGACATATCGCCTTCGTTTTTTGAAAATCGTCATCAGTGGCCTGAAATATATACAGGTTTGAGTTTATACAATTTTGTTTCACACATTAGACGTAGCACACTGAGGCTAGGAAAAAAATAGTACATATTTCAGACCACTGAAGACGTCTTTCAAAAAATGAAGGTGAAACGAGTATGGCCTAAAAATATCGTGTTATCCAGTTAAAATTAAGCGGACGTAACATGAAAATTTCCAACATAATATTGTTTGACTTGTTCGTAAGTATGTATTTTCTCGAACAGATAAATGTAGATTTTTCAAAATGTGAGGACGACAAATCTCATATTCCTTACTTTCTCAAGAGTGTGTAGAATTTATCCTTTGTCAAGAGCATCTACATTAATAAACTCTGTGCTCCCAGATGAACATGAGCGTTAGCGTGCGAATTTCGGGATACGGGGAGGCGAGCTTGACCCGATCGAATCCGCCTCGTGGATCAACTACGAGAGCTAGTGAGCCGGTCAGCCTGGAAGTGGTTTTTAGGCGGTTTCCCGCATCCCATTGGGTTAATATCCGGCTGGCACCTACGACCGGAGCCGTCCGAAGTGGCCGTGCGGTTAAAGGCGCTGCAGTCTGGAACCGCAAGACCGCTACGGTCGCAGGTTCGAATCCTGCCTCGGGCATGGATGTTTGTGATGTCCTTAGGTTAGTTAGGTTTAACTAGTTCTAAGTTCTAGGGGACTAATGACCTCAGCAGTTGAGTCCCATAGTGCTCAGAGCCATTTGAACCATTTGAACCTACGACCGGCCTCAGATACATGCTAGCAAACGTTTAGAAAATGTTTTCACACTTGAAGAGGAGATTTATTTTAGACGGACACTGATGCGGTACACAGATTCTCGAGTGTTTGGGGTGGAAGGGGAGGGGGGGAAGGGGGAGCTGAATAAGAGACCGATGGATGTTTAGTCTCTTTAAACCTATAATCATTATCGGCAATAAACTGTATTATTTTTTAATCAAATGAGACTATTTCGTTCTAGAGACCTTTTCAAATCTCAAACATCTATGATGTGCACATGCAGACTGAAGTGGTGAACGAAAATTTGTACCAAGGCCGCGATTCGAATCTGGGTCTCCTGCCCACTATCAGACGAGCTAACGACTGCGTCATCCTCGCCCAGTGGCTTTGCACAACTGCACTGACTACCGTATCACGCCTCTCTCCTCATCTGATTAAAGTGCCTATGCCTAGGTTCCAGACAGGAACACCCATTTCGTTCAATGCTGAGGTGCTATTCCAGTACAGTTAGAGAGTCGCTGCAATCACGTACGAGTTTGGCGGAGGTACCAAGTGGTCTGAGTCGTTAATGGAGTCTGGATTGAGGAGGGAGACGTGTTACTGTATCCCTTGCAGTTGTGCAAAGCCACAGTGCAGGGTGGCTTAGAACCTTCCTTGCAGATTAAAACTGTGTGCCGGACCGAGACGCGAACTCGGAACCTTTGCCTTTCGCGGGCAAGTGCTCTACCAACTGAGCTACCCAAGCACTACTCACGCCCCGTCCTCACAGCTTTACTTCTGCCAATACCTCGTCTCCTACCTTCCAAACTTTACAGAAGCTCTCCTGCGAACCTTGCAAAACTAGCATTCCTGAAAGAAAGGATATTGCGGAGACATGGCTTAGCCACAGCCTAGGGGATGTTTCCAGAATGAGATTTTCACTCTGCAGCGGAGTGTGCGCTGATATGAGGACGGGGCGTGAGTCGTGCTTGGGTAGCTCAGTTGGTAGAGCACTTGCCCGCGAAAGGCAAAGGTCCCGAGTTCGAGTCTCGGTCCGGCACACAGTACTAATCTGCCAGGAAGTTTCATATCAGCGCACACTCCGCTGCAGAGTGAAAATCTCATTCCAGGGTGGCATAGGTTAGCGCATCTGCCTAGTGCGTAGGAACCCAGGTTTGAATCCTGGCGTTGGTGCAAATTTTCATTCAATGTTTCAGTCTACACGTCCAGTATCATAGCTTGTTCGTGCATTCTGTTACTATACGTCGACTTTTCGTAATAAGGATGGGGCCTCATAACATTTTCAACGTTCAGATGCCAATCTGCAAAGCAGACACCTCTCACAACACACGCCATTTTGGCACGCGTAAGCGAAATCGACAATTTGTGGCAGGCGAGGTTCAGTACAGGTATGAAACATCAGGAGCGCTGCAGCGGACTCGCTTGCCACGAGTGGTCGCTCGAGACGAGGATGTATCTCGTACAGAAGGGGCTTCACTGCGGTCTCGAGCGCTCGCCGATGAGCGGCTAGATGTTAACATCGCACGCAGCCGCACACGATCGCCGTGCAGAGGAAGCGTCGGCGGGGCTGGAGACTGTGCAGACAGTGCACCGCGAGATTGGCGCGGACGGCTATTTCCGGCGAGCGCCACCTAGCGACGCCGGCGGAGCGTCTAGCAACAGCGGCGCGGAGCCTCGGTGCAGCCGCGCCGGCGCTGTGCTGCCGGCGAGGTCACCGCCGCGGGCCGCAGCCGCCTCTCCCGCCAGAAATATTTCCGCTCTCTCTCTCCTCGCGACTGCCGCTGCAGGGCCCTCTTATCTCCATCTGCTGCACAGCCCGTGCCGTCGCGGAAGCTCCTCTCTCTCCCATTACCTCGCAGCAACAATCCCCTCACTCGCATACTAGTGGTTGTCGTTGTAGACATCACACCCGATGACGTTTCTACATCTACATCTACATACTTCACAAGCCACCGTAAGGTGCGTGGTGGAGGATACCCTGTGGCCTGCACCAGTACCAGACATTACTTTTCTTGTTCCACTCTCAAACAGAGCGATGGGAAAGCGATTGTCTGAATGCTTATGGACGAGACCTAATCTCTCTGATCCTATCGTCATGGTCCTTGCACGAAATGTACGTCGGTAGCAGTAGAATCGTTCTGCAGTCAGCCTCAAAAGTCAGTTCTCTAAATTTTCTTAATACTGCTCATTTGACTTCCCGAAGCATCTCCGAATACCTACGTATTGTTCGAGCCTGCCGGTAACAAATCTAGCAGCCCGCCTCTGAACTGCTTTGATGTCTTTTTTAAGCCGACCCAGTGCGGATCCCAAACATTCGAACAGTAGTTAACAATGGGTCGCTCTAGTGTCGTACATGCTGTCTTCTTTACAGTTGTACCACACTTTCCTAAAATACTCCCAATAAACCGAAGTCGACCATTCGCCTTCCCTACTACAATAGTTAGATGCTCTTTCCATTTCATATTGCTTTGCAACGTCACATCTAGATGTTTAATCGGTGTGACCGTGTCAGGCAGCACACTACTGATGCTGTACTCTAATTGTTCTTGTGGTCTTCAGTCCAGAGACTGGTTTGATGCAACTCTCCACGGGCCACTGTGGCCGAGCGGTTCTAGGCGCTTCAGTCCGGAACCGCGCTGCTGCAACGGTCGCAGGTTCGAATCCTGCCTCGGGGATGGATGTGTGAGATGTCCTTAGGTTAGTTAGGTTTAAGTAGTTCTAAGTCTAGGGGACTGATGACCTCAGATGTTAGGTCCCATAGTGCTTAGAGCCATCTGAACCATCTGAATCTGCATCTCTCCATGCTACTCTATCCTGTGCAAGGTTCTTCCCAGTACCTACTGCAAACTACATCCTTCCGAATCTGTGTAGTGTATTCATCTCTTGGTCTCCCTCTACGATTTTTACCCTCCAATACTAAATTGGTGATCCCTTGATGCCCCAGAATATGCCCTACCAACCGATCCCTTCTTCTAGTCATGTTGTGCCACAAACTCCTCCCCAATTCTGTTCAATAGCTCCTCATTAGTTATGTGATCTACCCACCGAATCTTCAGCATTCTTCTGTAGCACCACATTTCGAAAGCTTCTCTTCTCTTCTTGTCTAAACTATTTATCGTCCATGTTTCACTTCCATACATGGCTACACTCCATACAAATACTCTCAGAAACGACTCATCTGCTCTGAATTACATTTTTCTACATTTGGAACTAGCTGTCATTCACCACAACAACTAGAAAGTCTGTCTAAATCATCTTGTATCCTCCTACAGTCACTCAACGACGATACCTTCCCATACATCACAGCATCATAAGCAAACATCCTCAGACTGCTGCTTACATTGTCCGCCAGATCATTTATGTATACAGAAAAAACTGCGATCTTCGAGCCACTCACATACCGGGCAACCTTTGATCGCTAGTCTATCTTGTGCACTTATTTTAAATGAATAACCTCAGCAACCTGTAGTCTGATTTAAAATAGTTGCTACCTGAGGTTTAAGGAGCGAAGATGTGACGACGTCGTGATAAGCACTGTCTGAATACAGCCGCCACAGCGTTCCACTCTCCGGGGCGATAGAAAATCACGTCGAAGTCTCTTCCTCTGACGGAAACACACGTAAAAATTCTGATGTTCGCGGGTGTTATAGATCTCTATAGCGTGTCTAGGCATGTCAAAAATTTCTTCTTACTTCTAATTAGGGCTAGAATATTATTAATGAAACTGATCACATCTTACCTCTAAAACTATAGACCTCTCTGAAATATTTTGTTTTTCATTTATTACCAAAATACTCCTCTCAGCAACGGTTCTTACCAAAGCTGCACTTCACATTGCATTATATATTAGCTTTTTTCTTTTCAAGTTTGTCAATATTTAACTGGTAACAAATGTGGAATTCAATGTCAGTATCTCCTAAAATTCACTTACGGTGTACACTACATGATCAGTAGTAATAGGACACCTATTAGTGGACATTTATGGAGTTTGTCCATCCTTCGTCTTCATGACGCATTGAACTCTTCTGAATACTCTTTCAATGGAGATTCTGAATGTCCATGGAGGTATGGCAGTCCGTTCTTCCTCAATAGCTGGAACCAGAGAAGGCAATGATGTTGATCGCTCGGGGCTGGAGCGAAGAGGGTGTTCTAACTCATCCCAAATATGTTCCATTGGTTTCAGGGCGCGACTCCAGGCTGGCCAGCCCATTTGAGGAATATTATTCTTCACAAACCACCGCCTCACAGATGCTGCAAGAATCAATCAACATCTCCGAACTATTCTTCTACTGTACGCAATACACAATGCCGTAAAACGTATTCATATCCTTCCGCATTCAGTGTTTTCTTCAGCACAGTAAGAGCACCTCACCGTAACCACAAAAAATACCCACACACTGTAACACTACCTCCTCCGTACTTCACAATGGGGACTACGCATGATGCCAGGTAACATTCTACAGGCATTCGCCAAACCCAAACCTTACCATCGGATTGCCTTAGGGTATAGCGTGATTCATCACTCGGAATCACTCATTTCGTCAGCCACTTCCCAGTTGCGTCACTCTTTACACTACCTCAAGTGTCGCTTTGCATTGACTACGGAAATGTGAGGCATATGAGGAGCTCCTCCACCATTATATCCCATTCTTTTTACCTCCATATGTACAGTCATTCTGCTAATTGGACTGCTGGTAGCTCTTTTGGAATCTACGAGCGAATCCTTCCACTGATTTCATGCGATTTTTTACAACCACCCTCCGCAATGTTGGACGCTACCTGTCTGACAGTATATGAGGTTTGCCTGGTTTTGGTTTCACAGTTTCTACTTCATCATCATGTCACTAACAGTCGACTTGGGCAATTTCGGAAGGACTGAAATGCCGCTGATGGATCTGTTACTCAGGAGATATCGAATGACGTCCATGTTCGAAGTCTGAGCTGACCTGACTGACCCATCCTGCTGTTATTGCTTTTCTAGCGACACAATACTGCCCGCCTCCTTTTCTGCTGCCGGATCTGCCTCTCGTAATATCTACTGGTCAATTTCGCACTGCAGAGGGGTATCTGGATACTTTTGATCCGATAGTGTAGATCTCTGCTGTGTCTTCTCCCCTATGCTCCTATTTCGCCTACTTTCATCACAGCTCGTAAGGCACGTGAAGCTAAACGTTTCAAATCATTTTCTGCAACAGCTCACAGGGTACTGGCAGGCACGGTGATTTGTGTAGAGCACAGTGGGAGCCGGCAATGCCAGGTCCATACTGATGTAATGGCAGCAGTCTAGCCCGCTAGCTGCCAAATGACGATATTAAATCGGACTATCAACCATTTGGCCCTCCTTACTGTCTTCAAGAACTGGTCTTCCTCTACAACTTTTGTCCCCAACACTTCACTCCATTATCTTGTTAACTATTACTGGATGCCTCAAGAGGATTCCTTTCAACCCATTCATCATTGGGTCAAGATTTCTTCTTTCACCTAGCGAGATGACACAGTAGCAAGACACTGAATTAACCTCCGTCTGGCAATTCCGCATAAGGTTTTCCGTGGTTTCGCTAAATCGCTTAAGCCAAGTATGAGAATGATCCTTCGGAACGGGCATGGCCGTCCTCTTCCCCAGCCTTCCATAATCCGAGATAAAAGACTGTAAGTCACTAATTATTTGAAATGTCGCAATTTTAAAAACAATCGTTTTTGCCATATTGATTATCATTCTTAGACCAGAAGAGATTGGGCGTGGGGTTCTAGGCGCTACAGTCTGGAACCGCGTGACCGCTACGGTCGCAGGTTCGAATCGTGCCTCGGGCATGGATGTGTGTGATGTCCTTACGTTAGTTAGGTTTAAGTAGTTCCAAGTTCTAGCGGACTGATGACCTCAGAAGTTAAGTCGCATAGTGCTCAGAGCCATTTTTGAACCAAAAGAGATTGTATGTGTAGCTATTAAGATGCAACAGCACAAATATAGTTATTTTGACATTCTTGACAGTGAGAAAACTAAGTATATTACATGTCGAAACAGCGTTTAATCAACTTTTAGAATATATCTAATACGTAGATGCATTCACTCCCTTATTATTTTCCAGAACTGTGGTTTCAACGCTACTGACATTTTCCTGCTGTGTTAGATCAGGATACGAAGCACTCTTATTGACATGCTTTGCTTAGATACTTTGAAGGGATACATCAAGCTTGTAACTGAATCTAGCTAACACAGTGTTATTGCCATTTTATCTTTCAATCATACTGAATTTCTATTATTAGTCTTGTTTCTTCATTACTGGTTCAAGCAAACCGACTAAGTGTCCGAAGTATTCTGACAACATAAGATAAAAATGTTCACACTTTCCATCTCTCTCCTATAAATTTTACCCTTCAACAGCTCCGTCTAATACCATGGATGTTATTTCTTGATGTCTTCACACACGTCCTCTCTCCTGTCCTTTTTCCTTGTCACTGTTTCTCTTCGTGGATTCTCCTCGCTGCTTGTTGTATCAGTCTACCTAATTTTCAATATACCTCTGTAACACCACATCAGAAACGCTTCGATTCTCTTTTTTCTGTTCCTATAGTCAATGATTATTTCCATACAATGTTATGCTGCATGCTCAGAAATTTCTTCCTCAAGTTAACGCAGTTGTTTCACACTAGTAGTCTTATTTTGACCATGAACCTCTTCTTTGCCTGTAATAGTATGCTTCTTATGCCCTGGCTACCTCCGTCGTGTTATTTTGCCTCCGAGATAGCAGAATTCCTTCACTTCGTTTATTTCGTTGTCCCCCATTTTGATGCTAAGTTTCTCACTAATCTCATTTATCCTGCTTCTCATTATTTTATTCTTTCTTCTGTTTTCCTCGATCCACAGTCTTTGTTCAGTAGACTGTTCATTCCTTTCAGTATCCTATAAGTCGTCCTTTCTTCCACTGAGGGTAGAAATGCCATGAGCGAATCTGATCATTGATATTCTATCGATCACTACAGATATGTAAATCAGTTAAAGCCTTGTTTGCCCCACATACATCTTTCTACTTTTCAGCTCCGGTGTCCCCAAATTACGGCGTTTTCTACGTTTTCCCCCCACTCATATTATGATAAACAACTATGAAAGCAACACTCGCAATTTTCAGTTTCGTCTTCCATTTCTAGTAACGCGAGAGCGAAATATGGAACTTTGCTGCACCCCTACGAGCACTCTTCTCCATTCTGCGCTTCCCTGCGCCACACATTTGTGGGCGACGCGTCCCGTGTGGACGAGGCTTTATAGCTCGCTTTCACTCCTGCATCTAAGCTTCTGCTGCTCCTTTGTCTCTTCTACATGTCCAGAGCTGCCTCCTCCAGGGGTTAGGAAATACTATCTGAAAGAACAGCAGCTTCAGTGTACAGTAAATTCTCTGAACGCATTTCCGAACTCAAAGGTATATTTATTCATTCCGGATAGATTAATCATCCTGGTACAGCACCGTTTTTGAAAGGTTCTACTGCTAGCTATATACACAGATAGCCTAGAGTTTATCAAAACTTGATAAAAAATTTTAGATGAGTGTTGGAAAATGGGAACAAAAGTTGTTGAATCGTATTTGAAATAAAATAAGACAGTAGTACATTCAAAACTTCATTGATAGTGAACAAATTAGTGTAGTATATCCGCTTTCATAACCTGCAAAAATCTGAACTAATCAAGAAATGTTATTTCAGTAAGATGTGCAGTGAACAGGTCTGAAACAACGGCTCTAAGGAGAGCAGAAAGGTGCCTAACGATGAGTTTTAAGTGATTGTAGACACTCCTTTGGATAAATTTGAGTTTTTCTCTAATTCTAATAGTAGGCTGCTCCATTTGGGTGGGTGAACGTTTGTATATCAAACAACATCGCAAATGGCTTACCAAGATACTGTCTTCTGCATTAGCTGAATGTATTCCATGTTAATCAGATTTGCCATACACGTGTCATGAGTCGCATACTAAGTTAGGAATATGAGAAAGAAGGATATGGAAAACCTAAATAAACGACATAAAATATTTCAAAACCGAAGGAAAAAAGGAAAGTCAGAATTTTTTAAAGTAGTTCTCCGAAGCTTCGATAAAGAACGTTTTTATGTACACCGCCAAATGCTGATATAGAACTTTATTTTCATGCTGATAGTTCAGACTATTTCGTCATTATCTGACTGCAATAACGGGTATGTAGCATTTCAAGTTTTAAAATTTGCCGGAAATGAAGAAACTAGTAACAGCAAAATAGATTTTTTTTAGTGTATTTAAAAATGTGTTGTTTAATGTCCGGTCGACGTCGGGTAGTTTGTCATGGACACTTTCCTGACTCTGGTAAAATCAGCTGTGACCTCGAGTGGTTTGGGGAAAATGGCAGTACTTAATCATTGTGGCTTGACAAGGCTGTGTATCTTACATCCCCCTGCACAAGAATCGTTTACCTGCTTAACCATGATCCATCTCACTCCAACTGAGACGAGTTGGTTCAAATGGTTCTGAGCACTATGCGACTTAACTTCTGAGGTCATCAGTCCCCTAGAACGTAGAACTAATTAAACCTAACTAACCTAAGGACATCACACACATCCATGCCCGAGGCACGATTCGAACCTGCGACCGTGCCGGCCAGTGTGGCCGAGCGGTTCTAGGCGTTTCAGTCTGAAACCGCGCGACCGCTACGGTCGCAGGTTCGAATCCTGCCTCGGGCATGGATGTGTGTGATGTCCTTAGGTTAGTTAGGTTTAAGTAGTTCGAAGTTCTAGGGGATTGATGACCTCAGATGTTAAGTCCCATAGTGCTCAGAGCCATTTGAACCTGCGACCGTAACGGTCGCCCGGTTCCAGACTGTAGCGCCTAGAACCGCACGGCCACTCCGGCCGGCAATAGACGAGTTGCTCGTATCGTTTTCCACCACACTATTTCTATTTTCCATCATACAGGAAAGGGCCGGTATTAACGTCACGGTATCCAGTAGGTAAGATATTTTCGCCATTGATCCAAACGCGATGTCAGCAAGAGAGAATATTCTGTTTTGGTAGACTGTGCAAACAGTAAAAGGTCGTGACCTGCAAATATCCCTGGCATTGGAAAGTTCTAAAGAATCTGAATCAGAGCGCAATCGAGAAATTTGTTACGCCTCCATCGTCGTGCCCTCGCTGAAGTTATGCTGTCCAACGCGGAGTCGTCGGCCGTCAGCAGACAATGCTGGGCCGGGTCTGTATGCATTACAGTTCATCTTCTACGGCTTGTCACGCCGACAAAAGGGAGAAGAGAGGGCCAGAGAAAGAGCAGCCGCCGCCGAGAATTTGGGGACTGTTCCCGAACAATGTCCATTGAACTCTGGCTCGATCGTTTCGACTCAAGGACGCAGATTTTTACGACGATGGGCCTGCATGTTTACATCTCTTGGGAGTTTAGTCGCGCTATAAACTTTTTCTCGCATAAAAACCTCTTGACACACTCTGCCCCCTCGCTGCGATTGGCGCACAGGGTGTTACGTGGTTCTGCATCTACGTTTAACGCCTTTGCGTGTTTGCTAGCCCACCGCAGATTATTTGAAAAGGGCAAACACAAAAGGTATTATACATTGACGGCTTGAATTTGGCAGCAGCGGTACACATTCATGAGGGCTTTTCGGGTGTAACGCTGTATCACAATTAAGTTACAGCTGCTCATGATTTTTAAAAACAATTGAATACATACATCCTGTGCGCAAGGTCAAAGCGCCCCGCGTCAATAATACGAACATTCAGTCATAGAAAAACAAATTTATTTCAAACCACAAAATATTTTGAAAAATTACACAATTTAATAACCATAACATATATTGGAAAAGGCTGCTCTGCACCTCTGTGCAAATTTGTGCTCGCACTTTTTCTGTGAAGGCTTCATGAATACGAGGCAGCGAGTGATGAGACTTGTGCCACGTGCTTGCTACAACGAGCAGAACTGTCCTTCAATTCATTCAACGAAGTTAGAAGATAAACGACTCCCAGAAAACGCACCGAACTCCAATTTCTTTATCGTGAAGAGGAATGTGATGCACCAGGGACGGTGTGCACACTCCATATTTCCCAGAACTTAAATTCTTGACTTCCCGACGAATTCTACCAACAGTCACAATGGACGACACGGATGGTTGAAGAGTGCAGCTCCAGATACGCCGTTATCTCGTAAAGTGCATCAGTGCGTCCTCTGGCGCGTACTTTGTGTACTACCAAAATGGTACTACGCTATCGCCAACAGACGTCGTGCGATGCGCAGCTTAAAGTTCTGTCTTGGTTGGTTCACTTCTAGGTGCAATTGTTGACCCCTAAAGGCGAGTACAATGAGCGCCAGGATCTGAACCATCGTATTATTCTGATATATCAAAGGAGGAAAGTGACTACTCATCAACCGAAAAGTTTTTATGACCGTCACACACATTTAAAGACGGAGAAAATATGTAACAGCGAGGACATCAATAGATAATATTGCGTAAGATTGCGGAAACAAGATTGGAAAAACTTCCGACTCATCTCTAGAAATTCGAATCGCAGATCAGTTGGTAAGAAAGCCAAACGCAAAACAACGTAAGTATTCAGTCCAGAGTGTGTCACATAATCCTCCAGATGGAGCTGCGTTAGTGTGTATGGTTTATAACGCTGTTCCCTATTATGGATTTCAGTAGCTGAAATACTACGTCATCCTTGCAATCACTATGTTGCTTAGAACCGCAGCTTGCTTTAGAATTAAAAGGCGAAAAATGAAATTCGTTAAAGATCTTCAGGTAGTAAGATAAAATGAAAGTATGTGGCTTAAACAATTTTCTGGAACGTTAATGTGCGAAGCTGATTCATTCTGAAGAGAGGAAATCTTGAACTTGAAACAAAGATTTTCATTTGTGAAACTACGTATCATCATTTATTTTAATTATGACAAGTAAGTCAACATTTAAAAAGAAAGCTGTTGTCCGAATATGTAACAAGCAAAACAAAAACAAACCATGACTCTTAATATTTAAAAAATGTATCAGATCTTGGGAGATGATTCAAGTTTGTCATGTAATATATCAAAAAACTATTTTTCTACAACTGTTAAAGGCACTACTGAACGAAATTATTTATAAACTACCTTCTTCCAGCCTTGTTACCAATTACTGCCTGAAAATGGCTCCGTCCAAATGTTGCGAAGTTTTCGTGACACACCAGCCGACGCGACTCTTCAGGAGTTTTGATACCTTGAACGGTGCAATATTAGTGCTGTTAGGAACATCAGAAAAAACTTACATGACACGATCTTATGCCTCAGTGGCACAAAACAGCTTTCTTGTTTGTATACTCACAAACAGAAAAAAAGAGTGCGTGCTAATAACCGCATACTCTGCAATTACTTGTGGTATGTTCCCACGTGAAACTTCTACATCTTCTTCCGAGACGCAAATAACACTCCAGACATCAGAAGTGATTGGTTTGCAAGTTTGGTTAGTGGCTTAGGACCGTCTACCACTATGAAACACAGTTTTATCTTTTTTTTTCACCTAGCGTGACAGTTGTAAGGGTACAGATATCGATTGTTTACCTGACGGATTGAGCCTACCCTCACGATTCGTTGCTACAGTGCAGCTGCATCGCTGATGCGGATGCCCCATAGTTCTAGAAGGGACAGACTGGTGCCTGGAGATCGCTTGCCGCGAAGGAGAGAGTCAGTCGCGCTATAGCCATCACGCGAGTAGGAAGCGTGTGTGTGCGAGAGAAGCGATCATGGATAAATTAGTAATTTTGAAGCTCAGGATTAATTTCGTATCGGAGGAGTTGTTATATAATGAAAAGGCGATCGTACAGTAAGGAATCGGTGATGGTAAGCTCATATAAGATAGTGATAGGTGAGTGACTGTAAATGTAGAGCGGGTGCGATCAGAACAAGTAGGGACTTACATCCGAATTTAAAATAAAATAAATTAAAAGTACCGTACAAAAGTGCTCACATATTACTACCTCTTCGTTATTATTAGAATATTTTGACAGGGAATGAATTACAGAACAGTGTGAGAGAATAGACAGAGCATGCGTCGTAGGCTCACGGTCAAAACTTTTGAGTTATCGACGCATGTAGCTAGGGAGTAAGTTCGCCCTCCAAAACTGGTTACTTATGAAGTCCGACACATAATTTTCCAACAAGCCAGACTATAGCAAGTAATAATCAAACATAAATCAATAAACAGTACGGATTGAGGGTTTACTGTCGACAGCAAAATATAACCCATAGAGGGACTTTCCTTGTCTTCTACAACTCGACAATAATGTATGACCTTCTCTGAAGCCAGTTCGTTACCTTAATAGGATTTTATAGAAACTTCGTATTGATGAAAAGCTCTCATGTTATCAGCAGGGTGGCAGCGCTGAAAAGCAGCTACGTTTTGGAAGAGTGTAATATTGGTCATCTTCTGGCGAAGACAGATGAAGAACATGAACTTCTACATTTATATAATTTGAAAGGTACCGTAACCCTTTCAGAGTGAAAGACGATAATGTATAGATATTTGAATTACCGTGTAGCCAGACGCAACAATATGAAAAAATATTTCGCGCCGTTTCATTTTCCAATGAGGGGTGGGATTGGACATTAGGGTTATTCATCCGTACCTCCACGAATTCAGAACACAAGTGCACAGATACTATAAGACGTGGAGAAGGAGAATATAAATCAGTGGATAGAGCATATTTCCAAGATACACCGTATTATTCCCCACTCTTTTGGCTACAAAACCCTATTTTTCAACATAATCTCCGTTCATTGAGGTATCCGTACGCCATATCTCTGAGAGGGCCTGTGCGCCTGTATAATACCACGCTTTTGTTGCATCAGTAACCTGCTCATCATCCACGAACTGTTTCTCGCGGACTGCATCTTTCAAAAAAATGGCTCTAATAGCTCTGAGCGCTATGGGACTCAACATCTGAGATCATCAGTCCCCTAGAACTTAGAACTACTTAAACCTAACTAACCTAGGGACACCACACACATCCATGCCCGAGGCAGGATTCGAACCTGCGACCGTAGCGGTCGTGCGGTTCCAGACTGAAGCGCCTAGAACCGCTCGGCCACACCGGCCGGCCTGCATCTTTCATTGAGCCAAAAAAGTGGAAGTCGGAACGCTCGAGATTCGAGATGAAGGGTGGATGAAAGTCCAATGAAGTTTTGTGAGGTATTCTCGGGTGCGTAGAATTTTGAGACGTATTTCTTTGTGGTGGAGGGGTTTGATTGTGATGCATCGATCATGTCTAATGAGAGTGTTTGTACGTTGCAACATTGCAGGCGTCACAACTGTGTGCGGCGGCCTGCACGCGGAAGATTGAACAGTTTTGTGCGATCTTGTTCCGATGGCAGACGCAACGACTCTCCGTGCTTTTGTTCACTTCCAGGTCTACAAAGACATTCTGCAAGCGCCCATGAATATCTGCGATGCTGTGGTTTTCCTCCAAAAGAAACTCAATTCCACCTCCGTTACAGACGCCATTTTGAAGGCTACATATAGCGCCGCAACCTATCGGAACTTCATGAAACTGTAGGGGTTGGTTGCTTGATTTGGGGGAAGGCTCCAAACGGTGAGGTCATCGACGCCATCGGATTAGTTAAGGATGGGGAAGGAAGTCCGTCGTGTCCTTTCAAAGAGTCATGCCGGCATTTGCCTGAAGCGATTTAGTGACTAATGGAAAAACTAAATCACAATGGCCGGATTCGGGTTTGAACCGTCGTCCTCCCGAATGCGAGTCCAGTGTGCCAACCACCGCGCCACCTCAATCAGTATACTATAGGGGGCTGCAGGAGGGATATTCCACAATGCCCAACAACAAAATCCGCGATTTTTCAACTGAAATTGGCGAGAAAAAAATGCGTTGCATTACTTATTGAACGCCCCTCGTAAGCGTTTGTTACCGCCTTCCGTGCAGTGCTTGCTGAGTGGTAAACGTGGTAGTTCAGGCCCGACCACTAGTGGTATCTTAAGCAGCCGTAACTCAAAACACCTCCCCCCTCCTCCCTGCCCCCTCCCCGGCCCGCAGCTAAAACTGACATGGTAAACTGTCCACATAATAGTAGGATACACAGTCTGCTTACAAAACAGATTAAAAGTGCTGTCCATTTCGACCTCGGAGTTGTACAAGCAGCGACGGCGACATAAAGTCAGCGCCGCCTGTAAGAGTTCCCGCGCGGCATGCACGGAGCCGACTCGTCCAGACTACAGACGGCACTGTCGACCTTGAGAGCAAACCGGCACTCTTCAAAGGAAGCATACGTGGCTGCACCCTAAGGAGTGATGTCCGTCCCGAAACTTGTGCACCAGTCGACATAAATTTCTCGGAGTGACACTGAAGTGGTGGCAGATCAGAGGTCGGAGAATTAATAACTCGTGCGGCCTACGTAAGGAGCGGAAAGGAGCGTCGGTAACGCCGAGCGGCAATTTGCATAGGTGTGGGCAGACGCAGTGTAAGGGTAAGGAGGCGCGGCCCGGTCCGATCCGGCGCCGACCACCGCCGCCCGTCACCCGATATATCGGAATTATAATTACGCGCCGGTTGCGCAACGAGCGCGCAGACCGAGTCCTTGAAGCGGCCCGTGGGCGCAGCCTGCGATTGCCGCCGCCGCTGCAGTCGACACCTGGAGCCTGCGCGCGCCGACTTGGCAACCGTCGCGCGGCACCTCGCGAGACCTGCCATGCATTTGTCCCTAGTCTAGCTCCTCTATCCCTTCCGTTTGCCCTCCCAGACTGCCTCCTCGCCGCGGATATACTCGTTACCACTTCTGAAATTCATAACATACTAAGGCCTTTTAAAGACCCTAGGGCTACGATCAATATATTACACTACTGGCCATTAAAATTGCAACACCAACAAGAAATGCAGATGATAAACGGGTATTCATTGGACAAATATATTATACAACAACTGACATGTGATTACATTTTCACGCAAATTTGGTGCATAGATCCCGAGAAATCAGTACCCAGAACAACCACCACTGGCCGTAATAACGGCCTTCACACGCCTGGGCCTTGAGTCAAACAGAGCTTGGATGGCGTGTACAGGTACAGCTCCCCATGTAGCTTCAACACGATACCACAGTTCATCAAGAGTAGTGACTGGTGTATTGTGACGAGCCAGTTGCTCGGCCACCATTGACCAGACGTTTTCAATTGGTGAGAGATCTGGAGAATGTGCTCGCCAGGACAGCAGTCGAACATTTTCTGTATCCAGAAAGGCCCGTGCAGGACCTGCAACATGCGGTCGTGCGTTATCCTGCTGAAATGTAGGGTTTCGCAGGGATCGAATGAAGGATAGAGCCACGGGTCGTAGCACATCTGAAATGTAAAGTCCACTGTTCAAAGTGCCGTCAATGCGAACAAGAGGTGACCGAGACGTGTAACCAATGGCACCCCATACCATCGCGCCGGGTCATGCGCCAGTATGGCGATGGCGATGACGAATACACGCTTCCAATGTGCGTGCACCGCGATGTCGCCAAACACGGATGCGACCATCGTGATGCTGTAAACAGAACCTGGATTCATCGGAAAAAACGTTTTGCCATTCGTGCACCCAGGTTCGCCGTTGAGTACACCATCGCAGGCACTCCTGTCTGCGATGCAGCGTCAAGGGTAACCGCTGCCATGGTCTCCGAGCTGACAGTCCATGCTGCTGCAAACGTCGTCGAACTGTTCGTGCAGATGGTTGTTGTCTTGCAAACGTCCCCATCTGTTGACTCAGGGATCGAGACGTGATTGCACGATCCGCTACAGCCATGCGGATAAGATGCCTGTCATCTCGACTACTAGTGATACGAGGCCGTTGAGATCCAGCACGGTGTTCCGTATTACCCTCCTGGACCCTCCGATTCCATATTCTGCTAACAGTCATTGGATCTCGACCAACGGGAACAGCAATGTCGCGATAGGATAAACCGCAATCGCAATACGCTACAATCCGACCTTTATCAAAGTCGGAAACGTGATGGTACGCACTACTCCTCCTTACACGAGGCATCACAACAACGTTTCACAAGGGAACGCCAGTCAACTGCTATTTGTGTATGAGAAATCGGTTGGAAACTTGCCTCTTGTGATCACGTTGTAGGTGTCGCCAGCGGCGCCAACCTTGTGTGAATGCTCTGAAAAGCTAATCGTTTGCATATCACAGCACCTTCTTCCTGTCGGTTAAATTTCGCGTCTGTAGCAGGTCATCTTCGTGGTGTAGCAATTTTAATGGCCAGTAGTGTATCATTAGACTGGGAGGAAATTTAGCTGGAAATAGAATCTGACAAGGACCCCATTGAGGCCAGTAACGTATTTGATGTGGAGTCCACAATTTTGCATAGAGTGTTGTGGAAGTGTCTTGTAAACAATCTCCCGTGTAGACTGGCTGCACTTTCCTAGTAACATAGTAAAGGTATCCAATTTGATGTGGATCCCACACACTTGCAGCGATTAAGTTATGTGTCTTCAGAACAATCTCCCATGGAGACTGGCTGCATTTTCATAGCAAAGAAACAAGCCCTGTGATCTGCTTTACACAGCAGATATTTGCCTTTTGGTCCGTTCAGTTTCCTTCAAAATTAATAAGCCTTCACGTCATTGATCTTCCTTACGATCTTTTGCCTCTTAGTTTATGCTGTTTTATTGTTTCACTGATTCTTGTATCTAGCACACAGTTTCTGTTTTCTTCCCGTCTTCTCTGATATGTTTTATTGTGTCAGTTATGTTTTATATACTTACTTCAGCTGGAATATCACCATTTCTCTTTTTGCTCCATTAAAGTATATCACACCACGCACCTTCCTCTAAATCTACATATGCCTTTCTTTAGTTTATCTTCTGAGGTAAGTCGTAGGGTCAGTATTGCCTCGCGTGTTCCTACATTTTTCCCGAACTCACTTTCTCGAAGTCGGCTTCTACCAGTTTTTCCATTCTCCTGTAAATAACTCAGTATTATTCATACCTGTCTTCTTACTGAAGCCTGCGGGTGTTTCGTCCATCTCATACACTGACCGAAAAAAATCGCAACACCAAGAAGGAGTTGTGCGACAAAGACGGAAGTTCGTAGGCGTGTTTTTACATCTGAAGAAGATGACTGTTCAGATTTCGCGTCACTCGCATAAGAGAGGCGCTAGTAGCGCCACGATGGTGATGCAAATCAGGTTTGCTTTAAATACATGCTGAACGGTAGTGAGCGTCAGTTAGCTTTGAGACTAGACGTGATGAGTTGATGTTAGTCAAGAATGTCTTTAAGGCGACAAAGACGTCACTGTCAACACCTCACTGAGTTTGAACGATGTCGTGTAATAGAGCTACGAGAAGCTGAACGTTCCTTCTGCCATATTACAGGAAGACGTGGCAGGAATGTAGCCATTGTAGATGACTGCTGGCAGCGGTGTTCACGTGATTGCAGGAAGACCAGGCTCCGGACGGCCACGTGGCACTACGGAGAGGAAAGGGCTTCGTGCTCGGCGTGGGGCTCTGGCGCATCGTACTGCATCTGCAGCAGCAATCTGAGCAGCAATTGGCACCAAAGTGACACAACGCACTGTTACAAATAGCGTTCATTCCACTGATCTCAAACAAACGCTATTTGCGACTTCAGTTGTGTCAAGCGAGAGCACATTGGAGGGCAGGGTGGAGGTCTGTTGTATTTTCTGATGGACTCTGGTTCTTCCTCTGTGACAGTAATGGCCATGTGTTGGTTATAAGGAAGCTAGTTGAGGCCTACAACCAACTTGTCTGCGTGCTAGAAACACTGGATCTACACGTGGTCTAGGGTGCGATTTCGTATGACAGGAAGCACTCTAGTGGTTAGCCCTTGCACACTGACTGCAAATTTGCTCTGATCACTATGGGACTTAACTTCTGAGGTCATCAGACCCCTAGAACGTAGAACTACTTAAACCTAATTAATCTAAGGACAGCACACACATCCTTGCCCGAGGCAGGATTCGAACCTGCGACCGTAGCGGTCGCGCGGTTCCAGACTGTAGCGCCTAGAACCGCTCGACCACTCTGGCCGGCTCATGAAGAACATTCAAGGCGGTGTTTTCCAACAGGATAACGCTGGGCCACATACCGCTGATGTAACCCAACATGCTCTACAGAGTGACGACGTATTGTCTTGACCTGCTCGATCACCACGGACGACAACACCAGCGCCTTCCGTAACCAGTACCGTCTTTGTGTTGACCAGCCAAGTACATCAGGCATGGAATTCTATCCTAAAAACTGACATCCGGCACCGGCACCGGCTACCGGCACCGGTAGCAATGTACCAGTATTTCACATTTTCAATGGCTTATCTCGCGCTTACATTAACCTTTGATTTTACAATGTCAATCATTTAAATATGTTACCTAGACAGAAATTTCATTACTCTACATTAACTATTTTTTGGTGTTCGATTTTTATCCGTCAGTGTAACTAGGTAATATTCAACTGTGTCTTCCTTGGAATCTGAATTATTACGCTCTTACTTAAGCCTGAGTGTATTTCGTAGATTTCATACATCTCGCACTCCAGGTATCCCGTATGAGGACGCTACTTTACTACCAATGGCTGCAATACGTGGTCGGCGAATACGGCACGCAGGACGCTCGAGGCCTAGCCGCCCGAGCGCCTCGCCTCGCTGCGCGTTTAAACGCGCCGCTGTGGCGCCCGCTAATGAGCTAATAGCGGGACAGCAGCGGCAGCGGCGGGCCTGGCGAAGACCTGCAGCTGCGGCCTTGCGCGGGCCGCGCACGCACGCCGGGCCTCCGTCCGTGGCTTCCACAAGGTGAAGGACATCCCGCGGCCGCCACTGCTGCCCCCGTGCAGTCCCAAAACGCCGCTCGTGCCAAACCCAAATCGCTGTATTCTCTCTTGCCATCCTGGCCAAGAATCAAACCTGTCGGGTACACGCAGTACTTCCGAAAGTGAGGACGTACATTTTACCTGAGATGGAGAGTCACCGATTGCTGTACGAGGGGCGTTCAATAGGTATTGCAACGTATTTTTTCTCGGCCAGTTTCGGTTGAAAAAAATGCAGAATTTGTCGTGGGACATCTTACAACATTCCCGCTTGAGCCCTGTCGTTTCATGAAGTTGCGACAGGTAGCGGCGCTATACGCAGCCTTTAAAATGGTGTCTTTAGCGGAGGCGCGTTTCAAGTAGAGAGCTGTCACGGAGTTCCTTTTGGCATCGCAGACATTCATAAGCCCTTACAGAGTGTCTACGGAGAACTGACAATGAACAAAAGCACGGTGAGTCGTTGGTAAAGACGTCTGTCATCATCACAGCGAGGTCGGGCAAACCTGTCCAATTTCCGCATGCCGCCAGGCAGCACGCAGCAGTAACTCCTGCAATGTTGGGAACGTGCGGACACACTTATTCGAGGTGATCGATGGATCACAAACACGTCGCTGCACAAGCGAACGTTTCTGTTGGTAGTGATGATACACTCGTCCATCCGCTGGGTTCCTCGCTGCCTTATAGGTGACCATAAAGTGTGGAGTTGCTCGCGCGTTACGGGCATGATGGTGACAATTTTTTGTCGAACGTCAAAAATGATTCAAATGGCTCTGAGCACTATGGGACTTAACATCGGAGGCCATCAGTCCCCTAGAACGTAGAACTATTTAAACCTAACTAACGTAAGGACATCACACACATCCATGCCCGAGGCAGGATTCGAACCTGCGACCTTAACAGTCGCATGGTTCCGGACTGAAGCGCCTAGAACCGATCGGCCACAACGACTGGCTGTCGAACATCGTCACAGACGCGGTCGCGCGGTTCCAGACTGTAGCGTCTAGAACCGCTCGGGCACCCCGGTCGGCAGTGGGGAATAATATGGTCATTGGAATCTTGAACAAAACCAACCTTCTTTCACAAAAAAGTGTTGCCTTTGTTATTGAACGCCCCTCGAATTTTGATCATCTTTCGCACAGTTGCAATACACAGACGTAGGGAAGACTGCTACAGTACGATGTGTTTTCGAGAAATCAGAATTACAGTTTTTCGTGTCCACTGAATACAATATGAGAACGGAAGCCTCGAGCAGCGATGTTAGCGAGGCGGCAGACGAGTTTTCTGTCCGTACTGCGTTCGAGTCACACCATTTTCCCCCTAATCTTCCAGCAAAAACTTGTACCGCTACAACAAATCATCTTCTTTCTAATAGGAAGATCTGTAATAGTGATAATCATTGTGAGCCGGCCGCGGTGGCCGAGCGGTTCTAGGCGCTTCAGTCCGGGACCGCGCGACTGCTACGGTCGCAGGTTCGAATCCTGCCTCGCGCATGGATGTGTGTGATGTCCTTAGGTTTAAATTGTTCTAAGTCTAGGGGACTGATGACCTCAGATGTTAAGTCCCACAGTGCTCAGAACCATTTGGAACATTTGATAATCATTGTGGTGTAAATTATGGAATCGAGATGAAATGATCATTTATTTATCGATACGTTAATGCACGTATCGCATTGAAGTCATTCCGGGTTACAACTGCTTTGAATAATCTGTACTATATTAGCAAACATGCATATGGATAATTATTTCAACACGTTTCTTTAATATTATTGGATTATACCTTACCACGAATGTTCCATAACGACTATCGTCGTCACTATTGTTCCTTTCTGAAGAAACATGATTATTTGTAGCACTATAAGTGTTTGGTGGAACATCAGGGAAAGGCCGGCCGAAGTGGCCGTGCGGTTAAAGGCGCTGCAGTCTGGAACCGCAAGACCGCTACGGTCGCAGGTTCGAATCCTGCCTCGGGCATGGATGTTTGTGATGTCCTTAGGTTAGTTAGGTTTAACTAGTTCTAAGTTCTAGGGGACTAATGACCGCAGCAGTTGAGTCCCATAGTGCTCAGAGCCATTTGAGCCACATCAGGGAAAACAGAAATTAAATTACCTGAATCGAATGCAATACGTGCAGACTTCTAGTCTGCTGCCTTAACCGGGTGCGCTAGAAGGTTATTACACAAGAGAAACGTTCGTTAAATCTAAGCATGGATTGCAGTTGAGCCAAAGATGAGCTAAATTGATGGCCGGTTTGGTGTACCGCATGTTGCAGAGGTCATTCTAAGAGCCTAGGAGCATTTACGTTATGGAATAGAGAACATACTCGCTGTGTTACGAATGGGGTTTAAACGATGTTGGTTGCGCTACCTAAACTGTCTGGAGCGACAATGAGATTCGTACAGAACGAAATGAGGGAAAACTTGTAGACATTCTCAGTAGGGAGCACTGTAGCGAGACATGGCGCTAATTAGTCTTGTTAACAAGCTGTTTTGTTTGCTTTGTCTGTGCCGTAGATAATTCCTTAAGGCCAGCGGCGAGTGGGAGAGGCTCGCACGTTCCCGTCGTTAAAATATCACGGTCACGGCCGCTGGGAACTCGCAATTACCCGGCGTTCTCGTTGCTCTATCGTGCGCGCCTAGACGCATTCCGAGGTAGCGTTTCGGTTTTTACGAGTATGAGGCCGGCCCGCGCAGGAGCGAATGCGACGGCTACAGGAGGGCAGACAAAGCGCGATAAATTGCAGCCCCTTGTGTGCGGCCCTTCGGGCGGAGAAATGTGGCCCTGCGCTGTGACGTACTAGCCGGTTTCTTGTGACGAGTGCCGCCCACCTCCGCTGCCCTTTTAGACTGGCGTGCGGCTCCCGCACACAATACGCCCTACGCCACACTTCAGGCGCCGGGGCATGAAATCCGGGTGCGCCGCATTGTGCTCGCGTGGCAGCCGAAAGGAAAAAACTCGACTCGCTGCCGCGGAGTACGGCGAGCCTGGGATTATTCTAACGCTTTTGCGGGGACATGTGTGTCTGTGCAGAACAGATATAATGTACGCTTCTCCCAATTTTAAGGTTGAGATTTACTCCGTGCAGGATTCCGGAGGGTCGAATATTTGTTGACGCAAAACGTGGCACTTACTTCTCTCGCATAGTTCCGACGCCGTCCTTTGGTCGTAAATGTATGCTGGAAGCCACCTCATACTTACAAGAGAGTGAGGCAGCGTGGAGGTACACTTGCAGGTTTGAATATCCGGCCGATTCCCCCCCCCCCCCCCCCCCTCGCCCTTTTCCCCCCATCTCCCCACAGTTTTGGGTCTTCCGTGCTGTTCCTAAATCGCCTTCAACAAAAGTGGGATGTAAAAATTTTTCCATTCCATCGTGGCAGGCTGTTAAAACCACCGGTTTAAAAGTGTGTCAGAACAAAAACAGTCTCGGTTGCGAAATTGTTTAATATCATTACATTATTTCGCAATCGAGACTGTTTTTGTTCTGAAACAAAAAGAGTTGGATGGTTTTCTTGAAAAGAAACAACCGATTACCTTCCCCATACGAAACTCTTAGTGACCAACTCGTCGTCAGCAGACGTTAAATTCTACTTTCCCCCTTTTTTACCTATATCTACATCTACATGGACAGTCTGCAAATCACACTCAAGAGCCTCTGTTAGTCCACTCTCGAACAGCGGACGGAAGAAATGAACACCTACATATTTCCGTGCGAGCTCTGATTTCCCTTATTTCATTATGACGATCGTTTTCCCCTATGTAGGTTGGCGTCAACAAAATATTTTCGCATTCGGAGGAGGAAGCTGATGATTGAAACTTCGTGAAAAGATCCCGCCGCAACGAGAAGCGCCTTTGTTTTAATTATGCCCACCCCAAATCCTGTATCATGTTTATGGAACTGCTTGACAGTCGCTAAGGAACACAGATAATTGTCGGACAGGAATAATCACAGGCAATGATGGGTACATACAGTTCATAGTTCATACATAATAGAGGCAGAGTAGTATATTTATAACGGAAAGTGGTACACATTTCACGAAACGTTCATGTTTGACACAGGTCAGACTCCCAACATAAAGGTTGATATCTGACTCTCAGTAAGGAATATGCCCTCCTCGGGCACTAATGCACATTTTGCACCTGTTATTCATGCTGGCTACCGAACTGTTGAGGAGTGATCCTCTCTCATTGGAATTTTGAGTTCTTGTACGGTTCGGGAACGAAGCATTCATACAGAAACACATCTGCCAACAGTATCCCTGGCCTGTCCTATAGGCTCTAGGTCCGAGCAATACACAGGCCATTCCATACGTGCAAATGTCTTCACTTTTCATTGAGTGCAACACCTCGGCGGTCCTGTGTGGGTGGGCACTGTCGTCCACAAACAAAAATTCAGGACCTACCGCACTCCTAAGCAGACGGACATGATCCAAAATAACCTCTCAGCAGTACCACTGTACAGTAACGTTACCTCGCGCTATGATATGCAGCGGTGTTCAGCCACTGTGTATAACGCCTGCTCACGCCATAATGCCTTGGCCGTACCGAATATGTTCATGGACGTCTGTGGTGTGTAACGTGTTCCCCTCTCTCTCCACACTAACTGGTAGTCAGAATCACTTGCCACAATGAAGCGGGATTCGTCATAGAACATCAATCTGGACCACTGTTGTTGACCCCAACCAGTATGCATTCTACAGCAACGAACTCTTTCTCGACGATGGCGAGGTTGAAGTGGGATGCATTTAATAGGCTTCCAATCCTACAAGCCAGCCCGATTTAACCGCGGTGAAATGGTTCTGGGAGAGGCACGTGGTAGCAGTTGTAAAGGAGTGGGATGTCTGTTCTTTTCGCCACTAGAGCTACACATCGATCCTCTTGCGGTCTGTTGGTTCGTCTAAGAGCACTGGAGTGCTTCCGCATGGCATTCCCACCTTCAGAGACACTCTTGCACACATCCATTACAGTGGCCACAGCAGTTACACTTCGACCGACTTCGAATCGTGGAACTTCATGTCCACGAACTTATGCACTCATGTCGTGCCGACATGTTGCCGTACCACACGAAATGTACTAATCGCTGCCACAGTAACCGTCGACAAACACCTTACAACACTGAATGAACTGTGGACCAACATTTCCCACCCTTTACTTTTCCTTTTAAATTTTTGTTTGTTCTGTGACACTAGGCAGTTGTTCCTTAGCAGTTTTCAAGCAGTGTAGCACCCGATACAATTCTTGGCTCCACATTAGAACATCATCGAAATCCCGGAAAAAACCGCCCAGTGTGCAACTCCGAGCGAAATGGCACAAGGTAAGACACTGCTGCACTGGAATTCGGGAGGATGGCCGTTCAAATCACCGTCTGGCCATCCAGATTTAGGTTTCCCGTGATTTCCCTAAAGCGATATAGGAGAGTGTCTGGATGGTTCGTTTGAAAAGGCATGACCAATTTCTATCCCAGTCCTTCCCATAACGGAGTTTGTACTCAGTCTGTAATGACCTCGTCGTCGAAGGGACGTCAATCCCTGTCTCTCCTTATTTCCTTTCACGTATGGAAATTGGGAAAATTTGAAAGATTTCCATTTGGAGGCTATGCACTGGGTGAGTAATAAATGGAGCGTCAGAAAGGAGAATTTAATACGGCCTGAGTGATTAGTTATAATGAAAGGAGTGGAAACAGTGGGAGGAAGTAGGAGAGAGAAGAGAGGCTGATAAAACTTCATCGACAAACAAATTACTCGTATTGTTTGTCGCCTGCGAACGTTGTCTCACATGAGCAATATTTTAGGTTTCGCTCGACCTTCTTTCTTGGTTCGCTCGAAGCAATTTGTCTAATGAGCACAGCATCACTTTTATTAATTGTATTAAGAACATAATGAAATATTTTGTAAATCAGTATTTCGTACACATTGGGTTCTGTGCAGTTGAAACGTTCCTTTCGTGCGCCCTCTGAAGTTCCGCGGCGTCGCGTGATTTGCTACTCACGGCTAGGGGCTGGAATGCACGCACTCTTAGCGATGTGCGGAGCGCGAGACTAATTACACTACATATTGCTTCGCAGATTTACTCGGAAACGCATATTGGCGGACCTAAATTAATCCTCTACATTATGCGACCGTTATTCGAATTCTCGACTGGAGTTAGCAAGTGCTGAACGCATGACATGTGCCCAGTACTACGAACTCCGCTGCTGTTTAAGAAAACTTGTTCACCGAATACCTATCTTTGTTTTCGACGGTCTCGTAGAAGTCGAAATTGCGTAATTAATATCTGCAGGCTCACAGTCGCAGCTTTGCAGGATCTGGCATAACGAATTTAGTTGCCACAAACAAAACGCCGGCCTTTAATTTCAGTGATCTTCGTGATTTACTTAAGCTTCCTGTTCCGCAAATTTTTCAGAAATATGAAAGTTGCAAAAGGGCTAACATCGCGCAACACCGTAATATAAGGAAAATTTATACAAACAGTCTGTCTCTGAACACTTATTGCCACAAATCTCACTCCTATGTCCTGTGTTCCACTTGGTTCAAAGTCAATAGAACTTTCGCATTTTAACTTTTTTACGCAGTTTGCTAATAATCGCTCAAATTTACGTTAAATGTAGGACATATATATGTAATATATAGTACCTCCACTTCTTCGTACTGATCAATATCTGCAAAGGTATAATTTAGCGTTCCTGTTTATAACATTTCAACAAACTTGATTCTTGGTGATTGTTGTGATAATCATAAGAAGTTATTTTTTATGTGAACACAGTTTCCACGTTTCATATATTATTTGTATGTATGCATGCATGCATTAAACCGCAGACTAGCAACGACGGAGAGGCTTCGTCCGGCCGTAGCCCTCAGTGGTTCACAACCCCACAACAGGCCACAGCAGTCCACCCACCCCACCGCCGCTCCACACCGAACCCAGGGCTATAAATATATTATTTCACTGTTTAATAATCCAAATAGTCCAGGAAGCAGCGCGTTAGCGCTCTTGGCTATCCTAGCGGGTCATTCTTAATCCTAGATTACTAAACCCTGCCGGCCGGAGTGGCCGAGTCGTTCAAGGCGCTTCAGTCTGGAACCGCACGATCGCTACGGTCGTAGGTTCGAATCCTGCTTCGGGCATTGATTTGTGTGATGTCCTTAGGTTAGTTAGGTTTAAGTTCTATGTTCTAGGGGACTGATGACCGCACAAGTTAAGGCCCATAGTGCTCAGAGCCATTTGAACCATTTTTTACTAAACCCTCGTAAAATTTACGACTGTAGTTGGTACCAATTCGCGCTTTCCTCCAATCTGGTGCATGCGAAGGGAGTCGCTACACGCTTTGCTAGCGAAGGCGCAGCGCAGAGTGACTTTCGTTTGCACTTCCAGAACTACGCATGAGCGTGGGAGGGGGGGGGGGGAGGGGCGGGGGGGGGGGGTCTAGTTGACATCGGCTGAGGGGGACATTCAACTTTGCCTCGCTAGCTCTGCGTGTAACTGGGTGTGACGTTTATGTGTGTGTGTGGGGGGCGGGGGGCGGGGGGGGGGGGGTTGAGTTGGGTTGTTTTCGGAAGGAGACCAGACAGCGAGGTCATCGGTCTCATCGGATTAGGCAAGGAAGCCGGCCGTGCCCTTTCAAAGGAACCATCCCGGCATTTGCCTGAAGCGATTTAGGGAAATCACGGAAAACCTAAATCAGGATGGCCGGACGCGAGATTGAACCGTCGTCCGGTGGGTGGGTGGGTTTGAGTGTTAGGCTCATTCGCGCTTACACCATTAGCCTGGAACGGGCCTTAGTTGTGCTTTCCGTACTTCGTCACTGGAAAGCCTAACAAAAGCCGAACAGGTCTCTCACATATATATGCGGCTGAATATGATCGTGAAATATCGGACTTGTCCGGTTAAAGTCGGACACCCTAGCTATGACAGATACGCCCTTAGACATTGATCAGCTCCTCATACCACCAGCGTACCTACAGCGAAATATGGCGTGACCGTACTGGATATCTGCGCTCCGGCTGTGGAAATTGCCTCCCGATGCATTGCAGTAGTGCACGATGCTACCGGTCACGACAGCAGCTGTCTTACATGTAACCTTCAAATGCAATGTGAAAAAGCACATAGATGCGGCGTACAGTAAGAGAAATCTGTGACCCATTGAGATGTAAAACAGGAAGACTGATAGACCCATCACCTCCGACTGGACGAAGTCCGGTTCCTTGGGATACTTGACGCCGGCCCTGGCGTCCACAGCAGCAAAGAGGACGAGCTCAAGGGCGTGGTTAGGTATGTTACACCTTAAGCAGTGCGCCACATCTCTTGATTTTCAAACAGGAAGAGAAAGCCGAGAAAAAGAATATTAAAATAAATCAAAGTCTTTGCAACTGTAATAAGCAGGTACTCGTTAAAATCCACAAACATGCCTAAGACAGGTCTCGAACTACAACCCTTTGAAACTTCCTGGCAGATTAAAACTGTGTGCCGGACCGATACTCGAACTCGGGACCTTTGCCTTTCACGGGCAAGTGCTCTATCAACTTTTTTTTTTTTTTTTAATCTCATTTTGTTCGCTTTTGTTCGTTGCATCTGCTCGGGGCGGACGTCGTAAGACATCCTTTTAAGTTCGTTGTTGATCGATTAACTCAGTTTTTTTTATTACAGAGGGCAGCTAACCCTCTGACCGAACACGCTGAGCTACCGTGCCGGCAGCTGAGCTACCCAAGCACGACTCACGCCCCGTCTTCACAGCTTTACTTCTGCCAGTAGGCGAGGTACTGACAGAAGTAAAGCTGTGGAGACGGGGCATGAGTCGTGCTTGAGTAGCTCAGTTGGTAGAGCACTTGCCCGCGAAAGGCAAAGGTCGCGAGTTCGAGTCACGGTCCGGCACACAGTTTTAATCTGCCAGGAAGTTTCATATCAGCGCACACTCCGCTGCAGAGTGAAAATCTCATTCTGGATACAACCCTTTGGTTACCCACAGCCGGTTACAGCGTGCTTGGGCGGCGGTGTTTGGCTCGCCCTTCCGCCGTGTTTACGAAGGAACGGAGCTCGAGAAACGCGGACGAGGTCGCGGACACGCGCGGCGCGGCCATTGATGGAAAAGTGCCTGTTCACGCGCAGAGCGCCGGCTTATGCACCGCCCATCCGGTCAGCATGCTAATAGCCGCGATCGGCCGCGATAGCCGGCCCTGAGTACTGCAGCAGGGCCGAACCGGCGCGCTGTTTACGGGCCCGCTCCGCTGTAGTTCAGCAAGCCGTGGTTCGCCGCCACCTGCACTCTGTGAGTAGCTGCTCCTTCACCACGTCTCCAGCCGACGGAATCTGTTCGGGTGCGTGTACCGATACGACCTAGCCACTTTGGTTAAAACGTCGCCATATTTGCAATTTGTGTCCTAGTGTTCCGCGTTAACATTCAATGAACGACAGTGCTCGGTTTCCGGCAGCACTTACTTTACGCGGCTTCAGAGAATTGATTGTGTCTGTCACAAATGTACAGAAAAACAAGCAAAGAAATTACACCGGTGCTGTACGTAGTTAATTATTAAATTCTACTATGTAAGTTAAACAGAAAATTTTGCAAAAAGAGACAATGTCTGATGGGATAACAGCAATCAGTGATTTTATAATGTTACTTATAATCCGTCTTGATTGCAAGTCTCTTTATTCATATGACCGGTTTCGGTTCATTCAGAACGATCTTCAGATCTGTAACAATAACGATACTAATTTACTATTTCACGGAAGCAAATCTTTTTCATCTTATTTAATCAACATCAAATGTACCAGAACGTACCTGATATTTCAGTTACAGGAGTAACCCGTCCAAATCCAGCAACTTTCACATGCTGCGTCACACAAAATTGGTTGGCAGAGTGCACGTCATTTATATTAATTATAACACTATTACCGACAGGTGGCGTCTGGTAGATTTGTTACATTCCATTTGCACACACTGTATTCAGTAGATTTTTTTCTTAAAAAAATACTTAATTAAAATACGTAGATGTCAAGGTTAAAATCTGTACTTATCAAAATTAAAAAACAGTAAAATTATCATTTTTATACGATCTAAAAATAATTTTTTTATTAAAAAAATACTTAATTAAAATACGTAGATGTCAAGGTTAAAATCTGTACTTATCAAAATTAAAAAACAGTAAAATTATCATTTTTATACGATCTAAAAATAATCATTTTTATACGATCTAAAAATAATTTTACTGTTTTTTTAATTTTGATAAGTACAGATGTTAACCTTGACATCTACGTATTTTAATTAAGTATTTTTTAATAAAAAAAATCTACTGAATACAGTATGTGCAAATGGAATGTAACAAATGTACCAGACGCCACCTGTCGGTAATAGTGTTATAATTAATATAAATGACTTGCACTCTGCCAACCAATTTTATGTGACGCAGCATGTGAAAGTTGCTGGATTTGGACGGGTTACTCCTGTAACTGAAATATCAGGTACGTTCTGGTACATTTGATGTTGATTAAATAGGATGAAAAAGATTTGCTTCCGTGAAATAGTAAATTAGTATCGTTATTGTTACAGATCTGAAGATGGTTCTGAATGAACCGAAACCGGTCATACGAATAAAATAAATTGCAATCAAGACGGATTATAAGTAACATTATTAAACAGAAAAGTGTTAAAAGCTGCGCAGTGGCCTCCCGCTCTACCAGCCCCCCCCCCCCCCCCACCACCCCCCGACCACAGCCGTCCATTTTTCATATTTTATGTACCATATACGTAGTACACATTATACAGCAAAATACTTCGTCGGACAGTTGACTGTTGCCAAATGTAGGTTCTCTGAAATTACGTTTTAGTTTTTGAACACTAGAAAAGTGTGTTAAATACGACGAAGTGTATTAAATATGGCCGAACGTAGACGACATGCCACACTACATATCAGCCTGTTACCTTAACCTCTATTTCGCATTCGTTGGCTCCTCCCAGTCGAGTTATCGCCTTCCAACCCATCCAATCCCTCGGGCGATGCTACTAATCAGTCTGCCGCAACTACGATTTCAGGGGACTCGCTATCATACTATAGCTGCAGATAGTAATACAGCTGCTCTGCTTTGGCCAGTGGCGTAACCAGCACTATCTATCGATCTCTCTATTATCGACGTTGTTGTGACAGGCTGATTTGTTGCGTAGCCCAAGGTCTAGCGAATACGTTACAAAAACTAGTTATTTAAATGAAGGTAGTTGTAACGTGACTGATTTGTAGCATAGCCAGAGGTCTAGGTAAGAGAGCACCGAGGACGAGAACTAAGAGGACGACGGAGAGGGGTAGGCGAAAGGGAAAGGAGCCGTGGGAGGTAGCGACTCCTGCTGCATGTCAATATCCATTGCATGGTCTGGCTTTTTTCGCGATAATACTGAATTAATAGGTCCGTCTGTTTCATGGAGCAAGATGTGAATTTGTTTTGTTAGGAACTTTCTCTTTCGTCGCCCCTTGCTACTCAGATAGTTCTCTGTAGTTATGGTAGCGAGACAAGAGATAATAATTTGGCTTTGAATTGATGAAGCTAATTGTGCCCTTGGCAGTGTTTATTTTACATGAAATACTTTCGCAGTTGCGAGTACGAACAACCGTAAATTGCATACGGGAATGACAATGAAAATTCGTACCGAGCCGGGACTCGAACCCGGATTTCCCGCAGTACCCGAGCGGGCGCCTTAACCGCTTTCATTATCCGTCCATGACTCACGGCCAGACCCAAACTTCCATATGTCGTCACTCCTGTGTCACGACATGTACTCGTACACACAGTATGTAATTTCCGTACAGGGGAGGACTTTGTAACTGAAAATCGCTGCCCGGCATCGGCGGATAAGTGCGATATTGCAGTACCTATGTTGATAAGAAGGAATATTGTATTGCTCCTCTTAACAACACAGGCACTGCAATATCGCATTTATTCCTTGTGCGCACACACTAACATCCCCACTCAAAAGTCGTACACTTCGTGGGGGCTGACCCAATTCTCCGATAGTTTTTGAATTTCTGTATTCTATGATGTCAGGATCATCATACCCTGTGAAAGCGTCACTGGTCAAAGCTGACGTGCTCTATCTTATTCTTCAATAATCCTCATACCCTCATACATTACTGCTATGTTTTGCAGTGTGGTGTGTGAAGAAAAAGAGAAGTTGTCCGCCCCTTATCTTGGATAACATAATTGTGCGATGTAACAAAATTTTATCACACCATTCATCTATGGCAATGCATCTGAACGTAATAATAATAATAACAATAATAATATGAATTGTACCGAGGTTTGGAGTCAACGTTGAACTGGTGTATAACAGACGTGAACCGAAAACACAAATGTCTTTCTCTAGAAGAGCTGATAACTCTTCGTCGCTGTGCTGCAGTTTCGCACACTCCAGACGAAAAAAAAAAAAAAAAAAAAAACACGTTATGTCGTATATGCAGTAAAGTTTCGTGTTTATAACACACTTTTCTAATGTGTAAACAGTGTTTCAGTAAAGAGACATTGAATTAATATTGTTTGCTCCATATACTAGACGTGAGCGAACTATTCAACACAAATAAAATTAGGGCAATATAAATGTACTTATTATTTCATTTTTGACAAAACGACTGAAAAACAGAAAACGTTTCAGAACCTTAAAAGAATAATGCTGTTTTGGAAAAACCAATTTCTTTGTAATTTTTGTTTCAAGATCCATTAGTAATGTTTTCACCAATATTTGCAACAAATTGCAATGTTTGGAATAAATAAAAAATTTCGTACTGGGTTGCACAAACCCCACCACGCTAATAATATTGAATTAGTTGACCACAACTGCGAAGGGAGTAATAGCTTTAGAGTTTGCGTAAACAAAACACGAGCATTGTGCTGTGACAGCGTGCAGATGTTTCATTTCTAGTACGTGGTAATCGTTTATCAAGGGTACGTTAACTCACGGAAATGGTAAACGTATTAGAATGGTACTGTTCTGAACGAGATGCATTGTGTACTTCTAAATATATTCAAGAGAAATATTAATTTCACTGATATTCCACGGAGAATTATTTATGCCACACAAACAGGAGTCAGTATATAAAGCGAAAATTCCAGTGGATGGAGTATCAAGGAATAACATACTGCTTTGGCAGCTTTCGCTACCCGTAAATGACGCCTGTTCATGCAAACGAAACAGGATGGACGTAAAGTTAGTTTGTTGGGACAGGACGTGCGCGTAACTTGTGGAAATCTACGAAAGAGGGCATGTCACCACCATTGTCAAGCACTAAGACTCTAATGGACAATGATCATGTTTGGTTTGTGGAGGTACTCAACTGCGCGGTCATCAGCGCCCATACAAAGTCCCAATTTTTTTCGCGGTCAAATCCAGCCACTGTCACAAATGACAATGGTGGTGATGAAATGATGACAACGCAAACACCCAGTCCCCAGGCCGTGAATCGAACCCGGGACCCTGTGATCCAGAGGCAGAAACGCTAGCCACTAGACCACGAGCTGCGGACTTCGAATGGGTAACAATAGCGAACTAAACCGATAATTATCATCGATCGCAAGTAACGCAAATAGACCAAAATCGTAATACTAGCATTGTCCTTTAACTTTCAACCACAAAGTAAATATTGCTGTAAATATGGGCTTTTATCTGCAAAGGAATTATTACACGGTAAAGCGTAGTGGATGCACAACGTTGTTATTGGTGCTATTGGAGTAGCCTGAACAGCGCCAGATGCATTTCACGGAGCGGTGTAGCGGTTGTGGCGCGCCGCCTGGCGGTGAAACTGTTGGCTGCTGGCCTCGGGATTGGAGCCACGTCCCGACAGAACAGGGCCACGCACGAGACCGTGCCGAAGACCGCCGAACACCGCGTCACGATTCTGCCCGCCTAGACCAGCGCGAGCACCCACGGCCTATCTCTGCCCCTCTTTTTTGTTATTACGACTGCGGGTAGGTGAACGGAGACGGCGGGCATACCGCTGCGTGTGCGTCCGAGCCCGCCGCGGTACCGCTATCTGCAGAGCCGGACTGCCGCCGCTCCAGCACTGTTGCCAACTCATAATGTCCGCCGCCCAGCTGCAACGTGGTAATACTGCGCCGTGTGCCGTGCCGCGGCGCAGCCCAAATGGCCATCGCATTGTGCAACAGTTGTCTACGGCGGCGCGCCTTTGGCACTCGTTGCCGTGGTTTACCTTGTAACCCGATGTGAACCGGCTACGCAGAATTTTTTCTCTGCTTGTTTATTTTTTAAATATCGCGCGGGTCCCATGTTAACGATGACAGTGTAGCTCGGCAAATATATGACAAATGCCGAAGGCGAATTCGCGCTCTATATAAGAATGTTAAAAACCGTAATTTTCGAAAACTATGAGCGTACAGCCTACAGGGGTGAAACACACTCATGTTTCTAACACGTACTACCTATCGCCGCTATACGTATACAAGATTATGCATTGTAGAAATGAAGACGGTCTAAACTGCTGCTTAGAGGGAGATTTTCATCGTTAATCTTATTGAGGTCACGTTATAAGGACAGGTGCAAGTTGGCAATGTGTAAGGCCTTCTACTGAACTTCATTCGGCGGTTTCCATTTTGTTCTCAGGTTTGGGCTTCAATAACAGGAAGGGGTTGGAGCGGGCGTGTGTCCCCTCCCCCTCAACATTTTTTTGAAAAGTAAATTCAATTCTTTGAGTCTGTTGACAAAAAATATCACCATCACGGCAAATGATAACAGCCAAACAGTTGCAGGGTAAAGATTTGTTAAAATTCTTGACCACGGTTTCGGTATATCTAAATATACCTTCATCAGAAGTAAAATATACTAAAATCACATCCTGCACTGGAGATACATAAAACAATTGTGCCAAAGGCGTCGTCAGTAGTTAAAACATGGTCTCCATTCATACAACATAATTATGGACAGAGGGTTGATGCGAACGCAGCATAGCATCATTATCTCGCCTGTGAAGAATTTCAACAGTTGCTGTTTCAGCCATGTTTAAAATCTTGAAAAATATAACCGTTGAACGAATGTATCCAAGCTTAGCTAAATACACATACTAAAAGTTCTTGTGCAGTAGCAAATGATGATTTGCAGAATTTACTAACGTGACAGTAAATCAAATCCACTTATTCGCTAAAAAGACAATATTCTAAGCTTTAATGACTTATGTTGGTACGACTACGAGTGATGAAGGAGCGGGACAGCTAAGCACGAATATTCTTGGTTGTGTTCGGAGTTTGTAGGAGGGAGGCCGGCCGCGGTGGTCTCGCGGTTAAGGCGCTTAGTCTGGTCGCAGGTTCGAATCCTGCCTCGGGCATGGATGTGTGTGATGTCCTTAGGTTAGTTAGGTTTAAGTAGTTCTAAGTTCTAGGGGACTGATGACCACAGATGTTAAGTCCCATAGTGATCAGAGCCACTTGAACCATTTGTAGGAGGGGTGGCCAGGAGCCAGATGTCTCACAAACGAACGCCACGCGACAACTTCCAAAGACAAAAAGGAGTTCCTAAGCGGTTGGTCCGAGAGGACGGATCCTCATGAACTTCTATCGCTTCAACTTTACAGGAAGGAATATTTTGAAATCACTGATATGCCTGTCCAAGAGCTTAGATATCGAATACTTGACGAACCTGGCATGAGAAAACAAGCTTCGTTAGAAAAAGTGTCACTGGTGAAAGAAAGGACACTATGTGGCAGCTCCATCCCCGCAAATCGATGATCATTCTTTGAATGCAGAACTTCATCTTTTTCATCTACGGTACAACGTAGAATGGCTGAAAGACACAAAAGATGTTTTGGTTTCTACGAAAAAAGAAGCCCCAGAATTATATGCTAATTTTGAAGCTTTGGTAATATGCTCGTGCGCCCAGCTTCAAGCTGCAAAGCAGAACGCAGTTTTAGTGCTCTGCAAAGACTATAGAACTATCCGCATTCAACAATGACACAGCAGAGGCTCAATCACGCAGCAGTTTGCAGAGTGCACAAGTATTGGATCAAGCAGACTTAAGAAATATTGCGAGAATACTTTTATCCAGTTTCTGACAACAGGAGAAATGTATTTGGAGCACTGTACGATGAACATTTTAAGTTTATTTTACCTTATGCTCCTGACATCGTATTTAATTTTAGTTTCTGACTTTTTAACTACTTACCTTTTTATGCCTACTTTTAATACTTTTCCGTTTCTGTTTTTAAATCTATTTTTATTGTTTGAAAAATAAACTAAATAAACTCGTGTACGTAATACTCTTTTCATTTACATTTCCAACAAAAATGAAACATAACTTAGTTTGAAAAACTATTCAGTTTGAAATAATTTGCACGGTTGTTTAGGATATAATAATCATACACACAATGTCGATTAATTTAAGTGTTAGTATTATGTGACTTTTTTATACTAGGTGGTAGCAAAAAAAGTTTTAATCCAGACTTAAATTGGCATGCTTTAAGAGTTTAAAGTGTCATTAAAATGTATCGTTTCAGACATCCAGAATGCTCCAGAAAGTGGTTTTAGGTCCTAATTTTTTCAATTCTTTTTTTAAAGAGGAGCTCCCGTTTAGATCCCCTTGTGATCTATACTAGACCTATTGAATCCCCCCCCCCCCCCCCCCACACACACACACACAAACACAACAATTTAGTGCTGGTGCCGGTGGTCGCAGATGCGTAACCGTAGCATCGAAGACTGTTGGGAGCGCACAATGCTAGTATTGTTGTTGTCTAATTATAAGAGAAGGTCGAGGGTGCAAACCGATACTGGCCTACTGCCTACAACTCTCGAATAACACCGTCAACTGTCTCACATGGAGTCGCTCCAAGATACAAAGAGACACTAAAGAGGGATTTAGGATTTATCCCAAACACTGGCACATTGTGAGGTGTACGAGGATCTGCACTCCTTTTTTCCCAGCCAAGGAACCTCCCTTCCCAGCCAGATGCTGTGGATGAAATTTTCTTCAGCCAGCACGATTTCAGCTGGTTACTTTTTATGGTCAAGTTCCACCACAAACGCGTACTTTAGCAGAGGGGGCTAACGTCAGCTACCATGGTAACGCTGCACGCTGATAATGACGTAGCCTGTTCGAATGCATATTCCACATTGGGTTGCTAAGCCATCCAGTTTCATTCCCAGTCATCATAATATTATACGGATATGGAAGGTATCATATTTTTCGGATTCTTCAGCAGCTATTTTGTACACGCCGATAAAGTTGTTCACTGTTGAGAGTTGCCTCAGAATAAATAATTTTTCATGCGGCTCATGCAAATGCTATCAATGCTGCTGAAGCACATGTTAGGTATTGTGTTGCAGAGGTTCATTTTCGACATCACGCTGTTCACTTTATGCTTTCGAACCGTGGAGACTTATCCAGTATTGTCCTCCTCTGTGATTCTGCCCTACGGAGCCGGAACAAAGTCAGCTCCTATGTTCTCATATTGAGGGTTGATGTACATCACTTTGTTTGAAGTTGTTAGGCCACTGAAATTAGATGCTAATAATGATAGCACGCGTGCGGCCGACAAACTTCGCCGTTTCCATGCTACGTTTTCCAAGCCGACGGGTTCATAATTATATGCCATTTGTACAGGTTACTTTAGTCATTATCAACCTGCTACTCTGTATTAAACAGTCTATTCCGCATCGCAACTTGTTCCACAGAACGCATGTGATAATAACGACGTGGTGGCGTTGTTCAATACAACATGTTTCGGGGCGAACAATAAGACTTTCACGAGGTGATAGCACAGACTAATTCGAATGAAGTATCACATGTTTTTATTGATTGCAGAGATACAACTGTTCGAATGTAATCAAACAAATACTCACAGAAGATGTTAAGCAAAGGCACATAATTTATGAAATGCATTCGCAAATTACGAATACGATTGTGCAACATCTGTAAGATGTACTAGTAAGTCACAAAAATTTGTGCTGGATTGGGACTGGAACCCGGATTAGCCGTTTTACGTGAGCGTTCGCTTTACACCTCAGCCATCCGAGAACGCCTGCAGGCCAGGTCCAAACTTCCATGAGTCATAGTGTCTACGTCCCAGGGTGATTGCATCAAATCGTATCATTCCCGCACAGGGAGAGACACTGTTTTGCTCGTGAGACTGACTTGCTTTAGCATGAAATACAGCAGGACAATGTCTGCATTTTACTGCATGTATGCATGTCCGACGGAACATTGCATCGAACTGTGCAGACACTGTTAAGCACAGACACTGGCTTACTGCAAATAATTAAGTTCAAAGTTATTTTTCATAAATTTCACCTCCGACTTCAGTGCAGTTTCGAATTCTCTTGACAAAACAACGTTAGCTCTTCAGAGGTCGCTTTGGCGTTCTTTTATGAGGGCAGCACTATTCATGATACGCTCAATTCATCTTTTATGTTTACTTTTTCTTCGTAAGTTTCGCCTTCCAATCACCCTCACAGCCAAAAAATCTAAAGGAGTAAGGTTCGGAGACCTTGTTGGCCAAGAAAATTGACCGTTTTTGCCGATCCATCTTCAACGCAATGTTATGTACAGGCGACATGTCGCTTGACGACTAGAATGTGGAGAGGTTACCTCATGCTTTAAGAAGATACCCACGCTTGTAGCCACAGGAACTCTTTGAATAATGCCGGAAGCTCCTTGTCAAAATCTAGATAATGGGACCCCGTAAGACTATGTGGTAAAACTACAGGGCGACTTGTCCGAACGTCTATCACACCACGTAACACATTTACGGACAAACGTTCTTGAAACATGTCTCTACAAAAGCATGTGGGTTTTCGTCGAAGCACCGGTGTGATTTGAGAGTGCTAGTAATACTTTTACGAGTTGAAGTGACTTCATGAGTAAATATTATTAATAATACTATGCGATCTACCATTAGTATTAACGACAAAATTCCAGTCCTCTGCCTTCATATCTACCTCGGAGGTGTCGAATTCGCTGTAAATGATACGGACAGAGGCCGCGCATACGTTAAGTCCACCACATTGTTGTATGTGGAACATCGAGACCTGTAGAACAGTGCGTGTGCTTGTTGAAGGAATACGTTCTACCAACCGAATAATATCCTCTACTTCATCCACGCTCTATTCAGTTGTATGTTCAAAAGAAATATGACCACTGGCCATTGCACAAGTCTCCGGCGTTTAGTGAAAACACGAGTAAACATTTCTTAATTTTGTACTCTGCGGTTAGGAAATCTTGTACCGTATACTCTACAAGCAGTCGCAGCGTGTCCATTAAAAAACCTGGACACACATTCCATAACGGCACACACTACATTCACAGATAAAGTACGGCACCCTTAAACACTGCAGTAGACTCTACATCTACATCATACTCCGGAAGCCTCCTAATGGTGTGTGGTGGAGGGTACTTCTGGTACCACTAACTGGTTTCACCCCCCCCCCCCCCTTTTCCTTGTTCCATTCGCGAATGGCGCGTGGGAACAATGTAACAATGTCGGTAAGCTTCTGTAATGGCTCTATTTCGTGGAATTTTCTCGTCGTGTTCATTTCGCGAGATGTATGTGGAAAGAATAATACGTTATCCTATCGGAAAACGCTCTCTTGAAATTTCATTAGTAAACATCTCCTCATGCCTAACGCCCGTCTTGCAACATCTGCTAGTGGAGACTGTTGAGCATCTCGGTAACTCCCTCACGCCGACTGAACGATTCCGCGACGAAAAGCACCGCTCATCGTTGTATCTTCGCTACCTCTTCCATTAGCCCTGCCTGCTACGGATCTCATAAATTGGAAACATATTATATGGAATATTTCATGCTGAACTGTCAGTACCACCACTCCCTTAAAATATTTACTATTCCTTCTGAAACACTCTGTGTACACACACTACAGTTCAAGCTACTGCATTTCTCACTACAATGAAAAGAGGAGTAAATACGTAATTAAATCATTTCACCGCGAAAGCAACGATTTCGCTCGAAGAAATATAGAGCAGAAAAAACAAAGAACAACGCACGTCTCGTTGGCGTTAAACGTCGCTCTGCCTATTGCCTTTCGCATTCGCGCCGACGCGTGCGCCCGGGAAAAGGACAAAGCCTTCTAAATTGCTGCGTACCTGACGATGGCGCTGGGGGCGGAGAATTTGTTTGCAGAGTGGCTGCGACATTTAGCCGACCTTTACGTGCACCGGTCGCCGCACAAACTGCTTCAGTTTCCAGCCGAGTGATCCACCGATCAGCCCACGCCCCCCGGCTCAGAAAGGCCAGCGTTATCGCTTTCGGTCCCTCTCTAGCGGAAAACACGAATCAGGGTGGCTTATGATGTCGCTGCAGCTTCTGGCACTTGTGATTCGCATCACAAGTTTTCGATGCTTCACGAACCCTGGAAGAATGCCTATCGGCCTGTTGGGTCGCCACGTGAAAGTTGACAAGATATTTTTACACTTATGTCACTTAAATGTATCTGAGTGAGGTCTGCGATTATCTAATGAATTTTATAACCTACACAAACTGCTGCTTCAGAAACGTTTAATGGTAATACACTACTGGCCATTAAGATTGCTACACCAAGAAGAAATGCAGATGATAAACAGGTATTCATTGGACAAATATATTATACTAGAACTGTCATGTGATTACATTTTCACGGAATTTGGGCGCATAGATCCTGAGAAATCAGTACCCAGAACAACCACCTCTGTCCGTAATAACGGTCTTGATACGCCTGGGCATTGAGTCAAACGGAGCGTGGATGGCGTGTACAGGTACAGCTGCACATGCAGCTTCAACACGATACCACAGTTTATCAAGAGTAGTGACTGGCGTATTGACACGAGCCAGTTGCTCGGCCACGATTGACCAGACGTTTTCCTTTGGTGAGAGATCTGGAGAATGTGCTGGCCAGGGCAGCAGGCGAACATTTTCTGTATCCAGAAAGGCCCGCACAGGACCTGCAACATGCGGTCGTGCTTTAGCCTCCTGAAATGTAAGGTTTCGCAGGGATCGGATGAAGGGTAGAGCCACGGGTCGTAACACATCTGAAATGTAACGTGCACAGTTCAAAGTACCGTCAATGCGAACAAGAAGTGACCGAGACGTGTAACCAATGGCACCCCATACCATCACGTCGGGTGATACGCCAGTAAGGCGATGACGAATACACGCTTCCAATGTGCGTTCACCGCGATGTCGCCAAACACGGATGCGACCATCATGATGCTGTAAAAAGAACCTGGATTAATAAAAAAAAAACGTTTTGCCATTCGTGCACCCAGGTTCGTCGTTGAGTACACCATCGCAGGCGCTCCTGTCTGTGATGCAGCGTCAAGGGTAACCGTAGCCATGGTCTCCGAGCTGATAGTCCATGCTGCTGCAAACGTCGTCGAACTGTTCGTACAGATGGTTCTTGTCTTGCAAACGTCCCCATCTGCTGACTCAGGGATCGAGACGTGGCTGCACGATCCGTTACAGCCATGGGGATACGTTACCTGTCATCTCGACTTCTAGTGATACGAGGCCGTTGGGATCCAGCATGGCGTTCCGTATTACCCTCCTGAACCCACCGATTCCATATTCTGCTAACAGTCATTGGATCTCGACAAACGCGAGCAGCAATGTCGAGATACGATAAACCGCAATCGCGATAGGCTAAAATCCGACCTTTATCAAAGTCGGAAACGTGATGGTACGCATTTCTCGTCCTTACACGAGGCATCACAACAACGTTTCACCAGGCAACGCCGGTCAACTGCTGTTTGTGTATGAGAAATCGGTTGGAAACTTTCCTCGTGTCAGCGCGTTGTAGGTGTCTCCATCGACGCCAACCTTGTGTGAATGCTCTGAAAAGCTGACCATTTGCATATCACAGCATCTTCTTCCTGTCAGTTAAATTTCGCGTCTGTAGCACGTCATCTTCGTGGTGTAGCAATATTAATGGCCAATAGTGTATTTGATTTGGTACGACGAATTTCAACAGCATGCTGCCATGAACTGCACATGTTTTCATTAAAACTATTTTGTATGGCTACATATGCCACTTATCTATTTGTTGTGTGTGAAAGTGTGGTTATGTGGCGTAATTCTGCCGAGAAATATATGGTGTGTTATAATCGAAGGGAGGGAAGATTCATTCCGATTTCCAGTTCATAGGTAACTAAACAAAAACAGTAGCTTCGCTCACCATGGCTATGTTTAAACTGGAGATAAAGGTGATTATACTGGTGAGATGATGAATGTGAACACAAATATTGATGTGCTTGAATTACACCAACAACAGAACCCTACGGACTTCATACTTACAGGATATGAATATGTGTCCGGACTGGAGTTTCATAACGCAGCACACCTCCTTCCAAAAAGAGTCTAAAAGCTCGCCTCTGAAGATTAGACTTCGAGTGTTCTGTAGGAAACATTACTAGTTTATTGACATGTTCGTCGGTCATGCTAGGGAGACCACTGTCATTGTTGCGCCGTTCGTGTAGTACCGTTGAAAGAACTTTTCCTCTGGCTACAATAGTTTTGGCTCTGAGCACTATGGGACTTAACATCTGAGGTCATCAGTCCCCTAGAACTTAGAACTACTTAAACCCAACTAACCTAAGGACATCACACACGTCCATGCCCGAGGCAGGATTCGAACCTGCGACCGTAGCGGTCGCGCGGTTCCAGAATGTAGCGCCTAGAACCGCTCGGCCACTACGGCTGGCCTACAATAGTTTTGTCCACAGCTAAAACATCCTGAGAATCTCACCTACCAAATGCTGATGTAGTGTGTATTTATTCACATTCAGTTTTGATCAAGCGACCCTCAAGCCACGGAGAAACAGTATATCAGGTTAAAGAAAGGATCCTTGGCGTCAGACAGATAAATATTATCAAATGCAGCACCTGTCACGTACGCTATCTGGACAGAAGTATACACACACCTATTAGCGGATATTACTATCGAGTACGTCCGCTCTTCGCCTTTATGACGACTTGGCCTCTGGTGGGAACAGATGCAGTGAGGTTTGTGAATGGCTGTGGAAGAAAGGCACTCTTTTCTTCGTCAAGAGTCGAAACGAGAGAACGTACTGATGTTGGACGCCGGAGTGTGGAGGAATTCGACGTTTATTTCATCTCAAAGATGTTCCACTGGGTACAGTACCGGACTCAATTTTAGGAATGTTATTTTCCACATACCATTGTCTCACAATTGATGATTTAAGACAGGGTACATTGTCATGCTGGTACAAAGAATCATTGTCTTCGAACTGTTCCTCTCCTACGCGCTACAATGTTGTAAAATGTGTCCGTATCATTCCTCATTTAGCATTTTGTTAAGCAGAATAAGAGGATTGCACCTTAACTACGAGAAACATCCCCGTACCGTACCACCACTTCCTCCGCACTAAGCATGTTGGCAGGTACCTTTCTCCAGTCATTCGCCAAACCCAAACCCTTCCATCGAATTGCCATAGGGTATGGCGTGATTCATAACTCAAAACCACTCGTTTTCAGTCACCCACTATCCAGTGCCGTCGCTCTTTAAACCATCTTCATAAGCGTCGCTTAGCATTGAGTACGGAGATATGTTGCTTATGAAGAGCTGCTGGATCACTGTAGCCCATTCTTCTTGACTTCTTACGCCCAGTAATTGTGCTAACTGGACTGGTGCAACATTTTTGGAACTCACGAATGATTCCTTCCCCTGATTTCATGCCATCTTTTACAACCACTCTCCGCAATGCTCAACGGTTCCTTCCGTCAGCATATGTCTGCCTTGTGTTGGTTTGCCTATGGTTATTTCTTCTCGTTTCCACTTCACAATCGCATCACCAACAGTTGACTTGGGATTCGTTACTCAGATGACATCCAATAAATGGTCCATGTTCGAAGTCCCTCAAGCGTCCCGACCGATCCATTTTGTTGTTATTGTTTTACTACTGAAACGTAATAACCCCCCGCTTGTTTTAAACTTTACTTTGTGCCGTCCGGATACCTTTGATAAAATAATGTATATACAGGGTGATCAGGAACAGGCTGAAAATCTTATGAGGGTGTTGCAGGGTAGGTTGTGCAGATAAAATATTGTTAAGAAGAAAATTCGATACATTGCGCCGTTCGCGAGTTAATTGGCAGTGAAATTAGCCAATCAGACCGTTGTGCGCGCTGATTTAATCGGCTTGCCAGAGACGGGGTCGCAAAATGTGTTCATCCGTGGGTTTGCTAAAGTCGAACATGAGAGAGATACAGAAATTGGACATGGGACGGTAGTAAGTACCGAACTCCAGCGACAAGCAGAACAGTATCGTGCGCTGTCATTTACGCTACGAGTACAACTCACACTAATTGTATCTGGCGGCGGCGCTTGAATTTGCGCGTGCAACGGGCCTGATTGGCTAACTCCAGTGCTAATTAACTCGAAAACGGCGCAACGTATCGAATTTCTTTCTTAACAATTACTTCTCGGCACGCCCTTTGCAGAGGAAACCCACGAACTATGAGAAGCACGTACCCACTGTAAGGTGTACACGTGATTTGAGAGAACGCTATGAAACCGTATCGCAACCACCATGCAGCAGCAGTCACAGCACGTAGCGGCCGGCCGTTTACCGGGCCAACATTTATACGTCCACTTGCATTCCGGGAACGGGTGCGGTCACTGCAAGGCGGGCGAAATATTTTTTCGCGTAGCAACTGGGAGAGGGCCAAGAGCGTCTCTGCAGCCGACGAGGGGCGGTACGGAGGGGGGAGGGGGGGGGGGGAGGGCGCTCTCCCAGCCGCGTCAGCGTGCAGATATCTCGCGCAGACATCTCGCAGACTTCCGCACTGCGTATCGTTTCCTGCTGTTCCGACCAACTCCCTTCTTCTGCTGCCTGTAATCCGTCTTATTTGCTTGATTTCCAATCCGTCCAGCAAGATAGTAACGAGTTTCAGAAGTCGCCTCGACTCCGAAAGATTTGTGAAATTCGTGTGAAGTCTTGCCTTCCCGAAAATAGGCTTGCGCGTCTCGTCAAATTAATGCCCTTAAAAGTGGTGTACGTCTGCGTATCCTCGCAAAGGAACGTGGGGAAAAAAACTGGGGACTTTTAAAGATGATTACAGGTGTTTCCTACCGCGTAGGGAGAGAAATATACAAGGGGACTTCGAATAGTAAGACACACATGCCGTCCCATGGTCGACCATGGCACAACAAGAGTGGTGAACTGTCAGAAGAGAGAGGATACCCTGCAGGCACAGCTCTGGTACGGCACGGGTAACATATGCCTCACAACGTGGGACTGAAATGGCGCGGCAACTAGAAACGCAACCCGAGATTGAGGTACACGAGACAGTACGATCTTGTGGGCGAAACGTCTGAATTCCACATACACTACTGGCCATTAAAATTGCTACACCACGAAGATGACATGCTACAGACGCGAAATATAACCAACAGGAAGAATTTGCTGTGATAAGCAAATGATTAGCTTTTCAGAGCATTCACACAAGGTTGGCGCCGGTGGCGACATCTACAACGTGCTGACATGAGGAACGTTTCCAACCGATTTCTCATACACAAACAGCAGTTGACCGGCGTTGCCTGGTGAAACGTTATTGTGATGCCTCGTGCAAGGAGAAGAAATGCGTACCATCACGTTTCCGACTTTGATAAAGGTCGGATTGTAGCCTATCGCGATTGCGGTTTATCGTATAGCGACATTGCTGCTCACGTTCGTCGAGATCCACTGACTGTTAGCAGAATATGGAATCGGTGGGTTCAGGAGGGTAATACGGTACGCCGTGCTCGATCCCAACGGCCTCGTATCACTAGCAGTCGAGATGACAGGCATCTTATCCGCATGGCTGTAACGGATCGTGCAGCCACGTCTCGATTCCTGAGTCAACAGGTGGAGACGTTTGCAAGACAACAACCATATGCACGTACAGTTCGACGACGTTTGCAGCAGCATGGACTATCATCTCGGAGACCATGGCTGCGGTTACCCTTGACGCTGCATCAGACAGGAGCGCCTGTGATGGTGCACTCAACGACGAACCTGGGTGCACGAATGACAAAACGTCATTTTTTCGGATGAATCCAGGTTCTGTTTACAGCATCATGATGGTCGCATCCGCGTTTGGCGACATCGCGGTGAACGCACATTGGAAGCGTATATTCGTCATCGTCATACTGGCGTATCACCCGGCGTGATGGTATGGGGTGCCATTGGTTACACGTCGTGGTCACCTCTTCTTCGCATTGACGGCACTTTAAACAGTGGACGTTACGTACAGATGTGTTACGACCCGTGGCTCTACCCTTCATTCGATCCCTGCGAAACCCTACATTTCAGCAGGATAATGCACGACCGTATGTTGCAGGTCCTGTACGGGTCTTTCTGGATACAGAAAATGTTAGACTGTTGCCCTGGCCAGCACATTCTCCAGATCTCTCACCCATTGAAAACGTCTGGTCAATGGTGGCCGAGCAACTGGCTCGTCACAATACGCCAGTGGCTACTCTTGATGAACTGTGGTATTGTGTTGAAGCTGCATGTGCAGCTGTACCTGTACACGCCATCCAAGCTCTGTTTGACTCAATGCCCAGGCGTATCAAGGCCGTTATTACGGCCAGAGGTGATTGTTCTGGGTACTGATTTCTCAGGATCTATGCACCCAAATTGCGTGTAAATGTAATCACATGATCGTTCTAGTATAATATATTTGTCCAATGAATACCCGTTTATCATCTGTATTTCTTCTTGGTGTAGCAATTTTAATGGCCAGTAGTGTAGATTCGCCGTGAAATTCTGGCGGTATATTTGCAAATACAGTGTCGCGTCCAGCCATAGCGAAATAGTGCAAACAATTTGAACAAGACTCAAAGGCACTGGTGATGCTAATAGGGAGAGAAGGCAATGTATATCCACTACAGACAACAATGTCCAGGCAATCGAGGGACTAATTCGCGGCAGTGGCAGATTTTCAGACGATGAGAACGTTCGCACAGCGGTTCTCGAATGGCTCCGTGACCAAGAGGCGGATTTCTGTCGCTGAGAAATTGAATTGTTGGTAGAACTTTCCGACCGCTGTTTACAGATTTTGTGAGTGCGTTGAAAAGTAGTTCCATATCTCTGTATCAGCATCCAAAAAAAGTTACTCAGCCTGCCAGTGCAAAAGATGGCACATCTCAGCTCTTAGGTGAAAATCGAAGTGCCAAGCGCGCACTGGTTCTTGGCGTGCGGCATCCAATAACAGCACTACATTATGAAAACGTGGCTTACGCTTTCCGTACGATTCCTCTACACAAAATACCTGCGACAATCGCGTAAAAAATAAATGGACAGCATGGTGCCAAATTTTTCAAAATTGTGCTAAAATTGTCAAACTGACTCGTTGCACATTATAGCGAGAGGTTCACCAATGTCATCCAGGGAAACCGGAAATAACGAACTAAAAGCTTAAAAGATTTCAGTCACGCCACTCTGCGGTTTACTGATTTGCTTTAGTGTGGTAGTGGCTATGTGTCCACATACAACGAAGAAAGTGCACACATCTCTTTTGGCCACACTCAGTGAATGCTCTCTTCACTTTGTCAGAAGGATATCATCGCTGAGATACGCATGGATGGCTGCCGCTTTGTTTTGGAGGCAACCTGGTTCAGCCACTTAATTACAGGCGAATACTGGGACCACTTGAAAGACTGCAGTAGACGACATCCATCCTCCATTATAAGGTTATTACCTGACATTGGCTTCAAAATTAGAAATGAAGTAGGGCTTATGCAGATAAGTAAATGGCAGAGGTGCATGTAACATACGCTCTGTAACTCTCCCTTTCGTGGCGTGCGGAATATTAATATACGGGGGTAAATAAAATTAATTAATGAATAAAAATACAAATAAAATAAAAATAAATAAAATTAATGTAATACCGACAGCTGAATTGACATTTTTAAAACCTTTTATGTTGGACGAAGGCTGCTTCCTTGTTTTCCCGTAACTAACTAGTTTCATGGGTCAAGACAGTATGTGCGCATCATGCCTAGATTCGAGATTTTTCAAGGAATTTTGGCCACCCTGCACCGGTTTCGAACATTTTATCTTCAGTTGAGTACATATCACTAACAAACAGATGTTAAAATACGTGATGGTAATATGTTATCAGGTTGTTCAATGCCAAAGTGTTAATAGGGACGCACTCTCTCAAAACATTCGTGGTTGTGCTGATAAAAAAACACACTACAATGACAAGTGATTCAACGACGTATTTCGTGCTGCGTGGAAAGTCTGTTTTCCGAAATAACTGTGGCATTTTTGCTGGATCATGGCACTGTAAACATACGGCAAGTGATAAATGATTCGTCGTGTAAATACAATGCATAAATATGAAAAATCATCAAATTTTAGAAATCGACCATGGTAAGAAGCAAATCAAATGATCGAAAAAACGTCATTAATTTAATGGTTGGTAGCTGTTATGAAACATATTTACCATACGCCCATGCAACCCAACTGAAAAATAGCTTTGTAAATGTAGACGTCAATGCCTCGTCGATGGGACTGCCTTCCTTCCTTCATTTCTTGGAACTCCAACAATACTCTGCGAAAAAAAAAATTAGCTCGCAGCAGGTGGATGGAGAGTCATAAACAAATGTAAAACTAACTTATAGTGTGCCCTAGGGAAGTGCGTAGGGCCCTTGCTGTTCATGCAGAGTGTTTCAAAGACTTTGGAGCAAACGTCTAGGGGCGATAGATCACGTCATGGGGAACTCCATCTGTTAGAGATCAAATGTTCGGTGACGCTTTCCCAATGACGCTAAGCATCTTTTTGCTATTGTGCCCCCAAGAGGCGTGCGTATGTTGTGTGTGTTGCCTATAGCCCGATCATCTGCTCCGTGTGGAAAGCGGCTGACTGAGCAAAAGATTCGCTCCTAAAAGTAGCTTTCTCCGCTTACAGACACTCGTTCTTAAGGTGTACTTGTTGAAAATCATTTTATCAAGTTGGTAGGTTAGGTAGTGTGCAGATGCACCACACCTGTTTGGGTAGACCATACTAGTTCGATGAAATCTCCTCGCCGCAGGGCTGATGTTGCAGGAAAGAGTCGACGAACATTTTGTCTCTAACAAAAGTTGTCCCCCATGATGTTGCTATCACCACTATATGTTTGATGTAAAGACTTTGAAACACCCTCTATATTAATGATCTTTCAGACAACATTAATGATAACGTCAGACTTTTTGCAGATGATGTGGTTATCTATAAAAAGCAGCACAAATATTCAGTGGTATCTTAATAAGATTTTAAAGTGGTGCAAAGATTGGTAACTTTCTTTAAATGTTCAGAAATGTAAAATTGTGCACATCACAAAAAAACATAGTATCCTATGACTACAATATCAATGAGTCACAGTTTTAGTCGGGTGTCTGTAGGGATATGATAGGAACAATCACATAGGCTCAGTCGTAGGTAAAACAGGTTCCAAACTTCGGTTCATTGGTAGGGCACTTGAAAAATGCAATCAGTGTACAAAGGAGGTTGTTTATAACACACTCGTGCAACCCATACTAGAAAATTGCTTAAGCGTTTGGAACCCGTACTAAATAGGACTCACAGGGGACACTGAAAGGCAGCACGAATGCGTCCAGGTTTGTCTGACCCATGGGAGAGTGTTACGGAGATGCTGAAGAAGCTGAACTGTAAGCCACTTGAAGATAGATGCAAGCTATCCCGAGAAAGCCTGCTTAGTGAGTATTAAGTGGAGAACCAGTGTTAAGGATCTACAGAGATTCTTCATAATCCTACGTAGGAATATACTACAACCCCCTGCGTATCGCTCCCGTAGGTTCCCTGAAGACAAGATTAGACTCAACTACAGCACACATTCAGGCATATAAACAGTGAACGTCCCGCGCTCCACACACGATTGTAACGAGAAGAAATTCAAACATGTCGTTCCATGGTAAAAAATGGTTCAAATGGCTCTGAGCACTATGGGACTTAACTGCTCTGGTCAGCAGTCCCCTAGAACTTAGAACTACTTAAACCTACCTAACCTAAGGACATAACACACATCCATGCCGGAGGCAGGATTCGAACCTGCGACCGTAGCGGTCGCGCGGATCCAGACTGTAGCGCCTAGAACCGCTCGGCCACTCCGGCCGGCCGTTCCATGGTAAGTAGCCTCTGTCATGCACTTCAGAGGTTTGCAGAGTATGGACGTAGATGTAGAGCTAGCCGAAACACAATTCGCTTTTTGGCACAGTCAGTGGCCGAGACTTACACGTGTCCCAATACTTTGTATACCCTTCAGACAGAGACAGCGGTGGCGCATAGCCAAGCAGTTCGCGGAAAAAGACGCTCTTCTCTCTCTTGCAGGCATGCTTTAGAGATTGCACGGTGCCGGCCGGAGTGGCCGAGCGGTTAAAGGCGCTACAGTCTGGAACCGCACGACCGCTACGGTCGCAGGTTCGAATCCTGCCTCGGGCATGGATGTGTGTGATGTCCTTAGGTTAGTTAGGTTTAAGTAGTTCTAAGTTCTAGGGGACTTATGACCACAGCAGTTGAGTCCCATAGTGCTCAGAGCCATTTGAACCATTTGATTGCACGGCCGAAGACAGGCAAGTCAGTTATGGCTATAAAACATCAAGCGGGGGAGGGGTTTCCCGTAGTCACTACTCTAAGCTGACCTCGTATTTTATCCGCAACTAACGCTAAATCTGTACTTAAGTATGATTGTATGGCGATGATTTGAATAATCTAAAAAGCTTAATAACAGAAATATCTTTGCCACAATACAACCTAAGAGATTCCAAATAAAAATTCTTGTATTGACGTGAAGCTGCTTGGTTTCAAATTTACCTCTGGTGTGTCAGATATTTATCGTCTTCGGGAAAGTGATCAGGTACCTGCATTATTAATTCTTTTCCTATTTTTAATGAATCTTTGCTTCTGTTGTAGTAATGATGTGTATGTTTATTGCTTTTGTGCTTTAGCATATTTTTACGACAAATCTCATGAAAGAATACAATATTTACTGTGATGCCGTAGGAAAACTATCTAGTTCCTTAGACTGTTGATTAAATTGTGATCATGCGGGAGAATTCCATACTATTTACTGTGCACTAATATGCAATTAAAAATTAATTAAGAGTGAACTACCCCAGAGAATAATATAATAGGAAATTACTAATGAAAATAAGTAAAATTTGTTAAATTGATGTCTTGCTTTTCTCAGAGACGTGCGATGACACGGAGGGAGAAGGTGGCTCGAGTGAGTTGTGTAAGATACTTCCGAATGTAATTTTTAAGATTCATCGACGAGGAAGTCTTTAGCGACAGAGCACACGCTTAGATTGCATTAAGATGGGTTAATATACTAGATCAGCATTTTTTAATAATCCAGTAATTCATTTTGCAGATGACTACCCTCAATCCCTTTCTATTTACTCCCCTCCTCTGTTAACACAATTGTCCTAGCGGCGTTTGCACTTCGTCTTGCAGTTCAGGAAACTCTTGGAATGTCATAAAAAAAAAATTACTCGTGACAAGTTCTCCTTAATGATGCTGAAATGACTTCCTTTGAGATCTGGAATAAGAAAGTCACATGGAGCAAGGCCTGAGTAGCAGCTTTACTGGGGAGGTTAGTCATCTGGTTTTCGGCACAAAAATTTCGAATAGTCAAAGTTGAATTGGTCAGTACACTAGTTGTGCAACAACCATGAGTTTCTTCTTCGAATTTTCTTGTGAAACCGTTTGAAATAGTTTCCTGTGTAATGGTGATTGACTGACCTTGAGGCAAAAATTTGAAATTCTCACTACTTACTGGCCGCGAAACAAAATATTAGCTCGCGTCAATGTTGGATAGAGATTGTCGAGCATTTTTTTGGCATTTGGATCCAATACCAAATCTCACTGATCACGTGACATTTATCTACATATTGTAACCATAGAATCATCACCCGGTCCTTGTGATGAGTCTTTGGAGGAATGTTTCGTCGTCTTATTCAGAGATTTCCTTACAAACTTTCATTCTACTTTCCCTTTGTTCTTCATTCATCAAATGTGGAACAAATTTTACTGCAACTCTATGCATATTCAGTGTTTCTGTTGAAATCTGACGACACGAAATAGTTCAGACTCCATCCTCTTTTAGAAGTTCTCTGACAACGGTCGGTTCACATTAGACCCTTAGTTTTTCTGAATGTGAACGGCACCAGTTGAGTTCGAAGGTCTTACTTGTCGAGGGCCATCTTTAATTGATTGACAAGCACTTATGATCTTTAATTGGTTGACAAGAACTTATGAATCGGGAGGACCATTCACAATCCTACTACAACCTAAAGCGTCTCCGTGAGACTGCTTCAAAATTTCTAATGTTTCAGTAAATATTTTTCCCGTTTCTCTCGAAACGCTGCACGCTACATCCTTGCAGCCATTTCTCAGGAATTGCGAAAAATCACCATGAAAACTCTAGTTCTTTTAACTCAAATAACAGTCGCTTCTAAACTCATAGAGACGCAACCAATATCAAACAGTGAGTTTATCGAGGGCTTCTGGCGTTTACAATGCCGCGTAAAATTTTTTTTATCCGATTATTCTTTTGAACAGTCCTCAAATCATCCTGGCATTCTAGAGAATTCATCTAGAGAAGCTACAGAAAATTTTGTTGACCGGACAGGGATTCGAACTCTGTTCCTCCCAACTGCTAATCCAATGCCTTGAACACTGCCTATTGAAATACTCATTAATATTCACACTGAAAGATTTTAAAGATGTTACCTTGCACATAGATAAATTTGTCAAGGTTGTTGTACCACTGTATGTGCAGAACTGTATGCTACTTCTTTGTCCTAAAGAAATAGATATCTCTCTGAAATACCTTAGGTACAATTTTATTTGTTGCCGTTTGTCTATTGGAATCTGCAGCAGTACTCGTGTAATCTGTAAAAAGAACTAAACCTCCTTGTTTGGAGTGATAGTGCTTCGGATGCGTAGTCACTACTACAGCACCGCAGTGAGTACAAAAAAAAAATGGCTCTGAGCACTATGCGACTTAACTTCTGAGGTCATCAGTCGCCTAGAACTTAGAACTAATTAAACCTAACTAACCTAAGGACATCACACACATCCATGCCCGAGGTAGGATTCGAACCTGCGACCGTAGTGGTCGCTCGGCTCCAGACTGTAGCGCCTAGAACCGCACGGCCACTCCGGCCGGCGCAGTGGGTACAGTGACCACTAGGACGCAATTGTAACACACCACAGTTTATTTCTCAGAATTATTTTCAGTGTACCCAACACTACTCTTCATTCTACGGAATGTCTCATAAGCATGTTTCTCGGAACGTTGTTTCTCTTGCATATGTCACATGTTATACAATAAAGTTCCGTCTTGAGCTCGCTGACTACATACTTGTTAGGAGCCTAAACCCCCTTCATAACAAAATACTAATCTCTGGGCACGCAATATGCCAATATAGCACAAAAGCATACTTGAGAATTATTAACGTCCTTTTAGGTACCGGTGTGCGCTTTCGCTGATTCGACTAGCATCGTCGAAGCGTAAAATTTATGGGCTCCATTTGAACTGCAATCATTCTAAATTTAACTATCCACAGCTAAGCTTATTTCACAAATGCAATTCGCCGAATTTGAGTATTGGCACAAAGCGTGAAAAAAGAAAATTGTGGTATGCGTACTGTTAAAGAAGTGGAAATTTTCTTCCGCAAAACAAATATGAACACTTTGCTTGTCGTTTCAAAAGTCTGTCCCCAGAAGGCGAACATTTTTATTAGATTTTTCTTTACATCTTCGTTCGAAAATAAAATGCTATACCAGATATTTCCAGCCACTGCTGCGTCGCCGCAATCAGATTACATCTGCGAACGGGATATTTTCTTTGACCGAAGGAGGTGGGAGGATGGCCTTGTAAAAATACGGAGACACTATGTACGTAGTAGCATGCGAAAATCTTGTGGAATCTGTTTAAATTCTTGAGAGATTGCGGGAATAAAAAATTGACGAGGAAGCACAAATCTTTAAATCTGTGTCATAAAAAATTCTGTAGATATAGGGGTTTGTCTTTTTCGCTTTGCAAACAAGTCTGAGATTCCGTAAAAGCACTTGAGTCTGAGTTGAAGCACATCTTACGCTGGTTTAGGACAAGATGGAACGCATTGAACCGTTCTTATAAGCAGGGAAAGCGGCCCTCGAATAACTTCCACTTTTAATCTTCGTCTTGTTCTCTGAGCCAGCGAGTAGCGTAGTTTTAAAACAACGGACTCAGGTTTGGAGAAGTGAAGTTCAAGCTCATGTGTCTGACCATACTGATTTCCATGGCTTTCCTAGATATCTTAAGGCCAATGTCGGTATAGTTCCTTAGAGAAAGATGTTGCCGAATTCCTTCTTCACCTTTGCGCTGCATTTATCAAGAAGAAAACTTCAGTGTATTTATCTGATTACGAATGGAATTACTGCTTCTGCAATATGAGGGGAGGAGTACTAGGAAGGTGTCAGAACATTATAGTGTTATTTTCTGATGTAGGCAATTAACTGAAGTTGTCTGCCCTCGAGATGAAAGAAAATTTTAGAACTTTCTCTAACCTGACTTTCCAAGAATTCATTCGTGCAAAATTACTGAAGTTCGTAGATTTTCTTCTTTTTTCTCTGCTGTTGTACGATGATAAACTCTTGTTAACACAATCCATGACCATTCAATTTCTCATCCGTTGGTCACGTTCGTAACATCCCTACTTGCTTGGCTCACAGTAACAGCAGCTTAAGAGGTAGTTCTCCGCCCGAGAACGTGATGTGGGATTTAGGGACCCCTGCCGGATAACAGTCTTCTGCTACTGGCTGGTGAACGAGATTGCAAAATCTGATTTTTATAAACCAACTGTGGGGAACACAACACCATACCAACACGGATCTCTATAAGCAGATTTATGTGTAACAGTAAAGAAGTAGGAGAGGTAAGAAGAGAGAAAAAAGTAATCTTTACTCTCCCATGGGAGTATAATTCTTATTTTATTCCATTGAGAACATCGATGTATAGAACAGTTTCGTTATAACTAGTAAATCTGATACAATTATGGCAATTACAAATTAATCTGTAATGCTGGAGATCGTAAATTTTGCTATTAAACAAGCATGCACGGCCGAGACGTTGAGTTTGTTTTAACGAGAAAGGAATTTTAAAACCCTTTGTTTCACAACTGTCCCAATTTCAGTACTTCAACTTAAGCTTTTTACTATTTTGTGAATGTGAAGTAAAATGTTGAGTTTGCAACGGACATAATTTTCTCAGCACTATATGTACTTCATACTAGTGTGCTACGTGGATCGTGGTAAGGGTTATCAGTAAACCTCGCGAATTTTTCATTCATATCTTTTCGCGAAGTATACGTAGGAGAAAAAAGTACTTTTGGTCGACACTTCCAGAGACATACGCTCTAGGAATGTTAACAATAAACCGCTCCGTGATGCACAACGCACTTTTAAATCACACCATGATGCACACCCCCTGTTACAACGTCTGCCAATGTTGCTGGATGAGCACATCACCTCGCTTTCACTTTTAGTAAACGAAACCATGAAGAAACGCGCTTTTTTTGTAACGATCTTCCATTTTCCCTCCATCAGTCATATCTGGTAAGGCTACCAGACCGACAAGCAGTACTCAGTTATTGTTCAAACGAAGAGTTTGTACGCTGTCTCCTTATTGGACGAGAATTCCTCCAAAAACTCTGTGTGGCATCTGCCTTTCCTAAGATTAGCTTTATGTGGTCGTTTCGCCTTTAAATCGCTCCATAAGCATAACGCCAGATATTTAATGTGTGTGACTGCTTCCAGTGATTCAGGCAATCGTCTATCACCCAATAACTAGTCTTTGCGTCTATTTATAGGCAATACTTTATATTTATGTTGTGGGTCGACCGCTAATCTCTGTTACAGTCTCCTCTAAAGATCTTAACGATATTTTGCTACATTTTTCCAGCGTTGCAAATTCCCTGTCTGTAACAGAAGAATCTGACAACAGCTTCATAGCACTTCCGACGTTATCCATTTGGTCATTTATATACGACGTGAACAGTAATTGGACCTATAACGCTCCTTTGGGGTATGCCCAAGATTACTTTTACGGCCGGCCGCTGTGGCCGAGCGGTTCTAGGCGCTTCAGTCCGGAACCGCGCTAGTGCTACGGTCGCAGGTTCGACTACTGCCTCGGCATGGATATGTGTGGTGTCCTTAGGTTAGTTAGGTTTAAGTAGTTCTAAGCCTAGTGGACTGATGACCTCAGATGTTAAGTCCCATAGTGCTCAGAGCCATTTGAACCATTTTTGAACCGTGTCCGTCAGTACAGGGTGATCAAAAAGTCAGTATAAATTTGAAAACTTAACAAACCACAGAATAATGCAGATAGAGAGGTAAAAATTGACCCACATGCTTGGAATAACATGGGGTTTTATTAGAACCAAAAAAACACCCCATATTGCTAGACGCATGAAAGATCTCTTGCGCGCGTCGTTTGCTGATGATCGTGTGCTCAGCCGCCACTTTCGTCATGCTTGGCCTCCCAGGTCCCCAGACCTCAGTCTGTGCGATTATTGGCTTTGGGGTTACCTGAAGTCGCAAGTGTATCGTGATCGACCGACATCTCTAGGGATGCTGAAAGACAACATTCGACGCCAATGCCTCACCATAACTCCGGACATGCTTTACAGTGCTGTTCACAACATTACTCCTCGACTACAGCTATTGCTGAGGAATGGTGGCGGACATATTGAGCATTTCCTGTAAAGAACATCATCTTTGCTTTGTCTTACTACCGAGCGAGGTGGCGCAGTGGTTAGACACTGGACTCGCATTCGGAAGGACGACGGTTCAATCCCGCGTCCGGCCATCCTGATTTAGGTTTTCCGTGATTTCCCTAAATCACTCCAGGCAAATGCCGGGATGGTTCCTCTGAAAGGGCACGGCCGACTTCCTTCCCCATCCTTCCCTAATCCGATGAGACCGATGACCACGCTGTCTGGTCTCCTTCCCCAAACCAACCAACCAACCTTTGTCTTACTTTGTTATGCTAATTATTGCTATTCTGATCAGATGAAGCGCCATCTGTCGGACATTTTTTGAACGTTTGTATTTTTTTTGTCCTAATAAAACCCCATGTCATTGCAAGCATGTGTGTCAATTTGTACCTCTCTATCTACATTATTCCGTGATTTATTCAGTTTTCAAATTTATACTGACTTTTTGATCACCCGGTACATGAGGTCTGCGGTTGTTCCTTCGCGTTTCCACTTCACAATTACAAAAAAAAATGGTTCAAATGGCTCTGAGCACTATGGGACTCAACTGCTGTGGTCATCAGTCCCCTAGAACTTAGAACTACTTAAACCTAACGAACCTAAGGACATCACACACACCCATGCCCGAGGCAGGATTCGAACCTGCGACCGTAGCAGCAGCGCGGCTCCGGACTGGAGCGCGTAGAACCGCACGGCCACCACGGCCGGCTCTCAATCACATCACCAACAGTCAAGCTGAGCAGTTCTAGAATGGTTGAAATGTCTGATGGATTTTTTACTCAGTTCACATTCAGTGAGTACGTTTGAAGTCATTGAGCTGACAGATCCACTCTGCTGTTACTGCTTCTCCACAGACAAACCGATACTCGCCGCTTCCTTTTATACTGGCAGGTCCGCCTCTTGTCACATCCAGTGGTCAATTCCGCATTACATAGGGGTGTCCGGTACTTTTATTCAGATAGTTTAGAATGATAGTATGCTACAGTAGTCTATTTCAGAAAAAAAATCCACAATATTCAAATTTACGCACAGCGGCGGTGGCGGAGGAGAGATGGAAATCGCAGACGACCGCTGCCATATACTTCACGAGTGTTGCCGAGATGGGAGCAGAGGAGGGTATAATGGGCACGTGTCTTATTTACTCCTCCGGTGATTTAGGAGCAGCAGCACGCACCCCGGGCCGTATAATTAAGGGTGACCCCTGGGCGTGCCGCGTTCGCGGGGATGGGCGGCGAGGCGAGGCGCGGTGCGCCGTGATGGACGGCCCGTGTTTGCACAACGCGCCGGGCGCGCCCACCATTGTCGCCGCTGCAGCCTGCCGGCTACGAGCGTTCACCCCGCGGCGGCGGCGGCGGCAGCGGCTGCATTCGCAACGCGGCCACACCTAGGCCAGCTCGCCTGCACCGCCGCCGCCGCTACGTGCCGTGCTTTACTACCGACCGCGTCTAGGACAACAGCCGCGCACTGCCTGTCCTCTCAGAGGGCTCAGATCGCGAGGCTGGAATCTAATGTCGACGGCATACTTCCATAACAGTTGCACATGGCGAATTACTATTTTGTAGCCTAAAGCTGCTGTGCACAAAGAGATATACCCATATCATAATACACTGAAGGGAATAAGGTCATGGGATAACTACACTACTGGCCATTAAAATTGCTGCATCAAGAAGAAATGCAGATGATAAACGGGTATTCATTGGACAAATATATTATACTAGAACTGACATGTGATTACATTTTCACGCAATTTGGGTGCATAGATCCTGAGAAATCAGTACACAGAACAATCACCTCTGGCCGTAATAACGGCCTTGATACGCCTGGGCATTGAGTCAAACAGAGCTTGGATGGCGTATACAGGTACAGCTGCCCATGCAGCTTCAACACGATACCACAGTTCATCAAGAGTAGTGACTGGCGTATTGTGACGAGCCAGTTGCCCGCCCACCATTCACCAGACGTTTACAATTGCTGACAGACCTGGAGACTGTGCTGGCCAGGGCAGCAGGCGAACATTTTCTGTATCCAGAAAGGCCCGTACAGGACCTGCAACATGCGGTCGTGCGTTATCCTGCTGAAATGTATGGTTTCGCAGGGATCGAATGAATGGTAGAGCTACGGGTCGTAACACATCTGAAATGTAAAATCCACTGCTCAAAGTGCCGTCACTGCGAACAAGAGGTGACCGAGACGTGTAACCAATGGCACCCCATACCATCACGCCGGGTGATACGCCAGTATGGCGATGACGAATACACGCTTCCAATGTGCGTTCTCCGCGATGTCGCCAAACACAGATGCGACCATCAAATGGTTCAAATGGCTCTGAGCACTATGGGACTCAACTGCTGAGGTCATTAGTCCCCTAGAACTTAGAACTAGTTAAACCTAACTAACCTAAGGACATCACGAACATCCATGCCCGAGGCAGGATTCGAACCTGCGACCGTAGCGGTCTTGCGGTTCCAGACTGCAGCGCCTTTAACCGCACGGCCACTTCGGCCGGCTGCGACCATCATGATGCTGTAAACAGAACTTGGATTCATCCGAAAAAATGTTTTGGCATTCGTGCACCCAGGTTCGTCGTTGAGTACACCATCGCAGGCGCTCCTGTCTGATGCAGCGTCAAGGGCAGCCGCAGCCATGGTCTCAGAGCTGATAGTCCATGATGCTGCAAACGACGTCGAACTGTTCGTGCAGATGGTTGTTGTCTTGCCAACGTCCCCATCTGTTGACTCAGGTATCGAGACGTGGCTGCACGATCCGTTACAGCCATGAGGATAAGATGCCTGTCATCTCTAGTGCTAGTGATACGAGGCCGTTGGGATCCAGCACGGCGTTCTGTATTACACTCCTGAACCCACCGATTCCATATTCTGCTAACAGTCATTGGATCTTGACCAACGCGAGCAGCAATGTCGCGATACGATAAACCGCAATCGCGACAGGCTACAATCCGACCTTTAGCAAAGTCGGAAACGTGATGGTACGCATTTCTCCTCCTTACACGAGGCATCACAACAACGTTTCACCAGGCAACGCCGGTCAACTGCTGTTTGTGTATGAGAAATCGGTTGGAAGCTTCGCTCATGTCAGCCCATTGTAGGTGTCGCCACCGGCGTCAACCTTGTGTGAATGCTCTGAAAAGCTAATCATTTGCATATCACAGTATCTTCTTCCTGTCGGTAAAATTTCGCGTCTGTAGCACGTCATCTTCGTGGTGTAGTAATTTCAATGGCCAGTAGCGTATATGCACATACACAAATGGCTACAGCATCGCCTACACAACGCATAAGAGGGCAGTGTCTTGGCAGAGCAGTCATTTGTACTCAGGTGATTCATTTGAAATGGTTTCCCATGTGATAATGGCCGCACATGAGGCAATTAACAGACTTCAATCGTGCAGTGGTAGTTGGACCGAGCTGCATGGAACATTCCATTACGGAAATCGTTTGGAAATTCGATATTCCGAGATCCACAGTCTCAAGAGTGCCGAGAATAACAGATTTTAGGCATTACCTCTCACCACGGATAGCTCAGTGACCAACGGCCTTCACTTAACGACCGACAGCAGCGACATTTGCGTAAAGACGTCAGTGCTAACAGGCAAGCAACACTGCGTTAAATAACGACAGAAAATAATGTGGTGTGTACGACGAACGTATCCGTTAGGATAGTGCGGCGAAATTGGGCGTTAATGGGCTATGGCATCAGACGACAGACGCGAGTGCCTCTGCTAACAGTACATCGACTGCAGCGCCTCTCCTATGCTCGTGAGCATATCGATGTCGATTGATCCTAGACGACTCGAAAACCGAGTCTGGTCAGACGATTCCCAATTTGAGTTGGTATAAACTTGTGGTAGGGTTCGAGTGCGGCGGAGACTCCATGCAACCCTGGACCCAAGTTTTCAACAAGGCACTGTGCAACCTGGCACAGTGCCTTGTTGTTGTTGCTAGAATTGGAACTAATTTCTTCTAGCGTAAATCGATTCCGCATGAACGCGTTCACCCTGCGCTGGACATCTGTGAGTAGCTGTACTTTGATTATAACCATCCGGTACAAAGATTTGACAAATTTTCGCAAACGTCCTAAATGCAAGTGCGTTATCGTAGCTGATCGAATGGTGTGATTGACTGTCGTATGGAAAGTCCAGATTCAATTTCTCGTACTGCTATGGATTTTTATTTGTTGGGAAGATTGCAGTGGGTCACCTCAACCTCGTGAGGTCAATCGAGGAGCTACTTGAACGAGAAACAACGGTTTCGGAATCTGGGAAGGCTGCGCAAAGATGAAACCGCGTTCCTAGGTGTGTGGTTCGGGAACGAGCACACACTACCTTGTTCACATCCGCGACTGTGCCTAAAGCATGTAATTTAGCTCCTACTACTGGCGAATTTTGACTTTTGTTTTCACAGTCACAGTGGAGTAGACAGGTATGATGATACAGGACAGAAGAAGACAGCACAGCTCTACTTTTATGTGAGTCAACTGCAGACTCAATTATCAAACTGATTCGCTGCCCCTACCGATTGGTTTTATGCAACCCCAACGCCTTCAAAACCCATGTGCTCGCTACACGCAAACAGTCAGTCCTACAAAAAATAAATAAATAAATAAACAGGACCTGTTTGTAGGAAATTGTATTGAAACTTTGTACTTTGCATCGGTTTTGCTGAAGGCCATCGTTGTCGAATTATTCAAGAAAAACGCTCCTGAAGGCCACTTTTGGACGTTTTTATCGAATAATTCGAAAACTGCGTCCTCTAGCAAAAACGTATTCCAGCACAAAATTTAACTTCATTAAATTTCCTACAAAAAGGTCCTGTTGATTTTTTCAGTAGGACTAATAATTTGTGCATAGAGAGTGAGGGAATATGAAAACCGAGCGTGTGGTACTTGAAGGTGCTGCGGGTTGTACAGAACCCAAGGGTAGGGGCAGCTAGATCACTCTGTATGTGTATTTACTATAAAAAATCCACAAATGTATTAATAAAGAAGTTCACACGATTGAACAATGTAAAAAGGAACTGAAATATATGGCGAAAGTGCCTGTATACAGGATAGTTATTGCTGCACTGGGAGATAAATTCTCGACCAGTCAAGTAAAACCACACACATGAGTGGAGGCATACGAAGTGAAGAATTAAAACCTGTAACTGGGTGCGAGCGAGAGGAAGACATGGTAGCGCAACTTCGCAGATCACTTTAGAAGCGACACTGAGGCGTATGTGGTCCGGCTGCGATCGCAATTACGAGTTGCCATCGTAATTCTGGATGATCTGATTGTCGATCATTAACTGTTCCTATGACTAAACGGCAATTTCTTATCGACTTCTGGTGGCTGTAGCACTCCGTTAAACTGTTTCATCATGGCTCGTAAACGGCAGGACTATGTGGTCTGGGACAGACTGTGCCAACCATGAAAACGCGTCTTGAAGGCAGAACAACTCGAGTCTCAGTGAGCCCAAGCTCTTGCTGTGATGTTTATTTAAAACCTCGAGTTATGAAGAAAACGGCTGACTGCACAGAAGGCTCTGCTTTTTATCGCCAACCTACTGTGCTCATCTGCACAGTTTGGGAGACTGCTCAGTCATGTTAGGTTGCCAGGCACTATTTTCTTCTAATGACCAGATCTGCTTCTCTGTCGCCTGTATGCTGTATTCATGCACAAACGACCGTTCAAACTTGAGACAAGGTCACCCTTAGAATGGAAGATCCCATATTCTGAAGTAACTGCATTGATCACCAGCAAAAATTATGGACAATACCGATATACTTGTGGCATCGTTACTGTCTATTAGCCATCTGTCGTCTGCCCTCTCACCACACATAAATCATGAATACTCTTATAGTCAAAATTAACTTCTTCATTTAGGAATATCATAGTGAGCCTCAAATTTGATTATCTCTATTAACCTAATTCACCCCTGGAGAATGTGGCTTCGCAAGCTGACAACGGCCGGGAGAGTGGTGTGCTGACCCCATACACCTCCACACCATATCGCAATGATGCCATTGGTAGAGGCATGTTCGGTATCCCATGCTCCTCTGGGCCTGATAGCGGAGTTACTTTTTACTTTCTTTAAAAGCTATTGTTGTGGGTGGCAAGAGGCTGGTTGCTGCCTCAATTTCTATTGGCGGCTGATTTCTGTAGAAGGTGATAGGGAAGTGTGTGCCTTCCGGACACTATGTGAGTTGCCGCGGTAGGAACCCCGAGAAGATTTCTTTGCATTTTAGGCCAAGCCTTACTGTGACTTTTTCGAATAATACAAATAACGAACCAGTCTCGTCTACTGATTATGCGTCCATCGCCGGATATTATTTAAATTAACAACACATACACGATGTGTACAATTTTTTTTGGATCAATTTTATGGCTCAAAGTTATGTACATATTATGCCTGCATAGTTAAACACTACTATAAATATAAATACATACCAGAGGGCACAGGTTGCTTTTCAAATCATGTTTATATTAAATACGCTTTCTTAAACAGAACTAAGCAAAGATTGTGTATTACGAGTTAACGAGTGCAAAGAACATACAAAGAAATTATGCTGCCTACAGCGGCAAATTTTGTATATAATTTTTAAATTTTCATTTGGGACTTCTGTGGACTATATTTAGCTTGTGCTGTTCGGTTTCCTGACTCTTCCATTCCCAAAACCTCTTTACGTTCTCTCTGTCGGTCAGTCACGAGTACAGTAATGATATGTTGGTTTCAAAAATGATGAAAACGATGTCTCAGTTGCTGTTAACACCAGAATTATCACCGATCTAAATGATGGACATTACTTTTGGTAGGATTATGTGCCAGAACATCTCACTGGTTTGTGGAACTTTAAAGTCCATGAGGTGGCAGAATGGTCCACAGACAGGCAGCTGTCCTTCATTAGGAATTCGTAAGCATACCAGGAGCTGAAACAGTAGTGAAGGACGGTTATTCGCAACTCTGGATAACCGGTCTCATCCCTTGAATTGCCAATGAGTATTGGCTTTGGCCTTAGGTTTTTCCGCAATTGATTTCATATGTCTTGACTTTGTCACTTGGAACGTTTATATATGGAGTGAGATCGTTTTATCCAAAGGCGTTTCATAGATGTAGTAACTGAAAACCGTATCTCCCTCTCTGTTTACGCGCTTTCCTTGAATTTACCTACAGTGTGAGTGACACGCGGTTCAGTATACAGAAGATAATTATCCTCATCATTCCTCATTTCGAACTAGTTACATCCGTCTGTCTGCGATTGCATAGGAACACTCAGTGGCGCTCGGTATGTTGTGTGCGTCCTTTAGGATAATTAATAACAGGTCCATATGAATGGACTCCCTTTTCGCAGGGTTATGTTTCGTATCCTTATCGACAGTATAGTGAAAAGGCTGGAGGGTGCTAAAAAACGAAAGCATGGTTCAGTATGAAACTGAACGTCTCTGCAGCACGTAAATGGATGTGGAACCTCTGCCTGTTATTTGAGGTATACTGCCGAATGCTTTTGCTCACTTGTTGTTGTTGGGTACATCATTCAGTACACTACCTCGGTGTTGGACAAGCTGGGAAACACTTTGCGTTTCCAGGGCCACTCGTCGACCCGGATTCCCAACGCGACCCGGCTTTGGAACGTAGCTGTTAGCGCGCAACCGGAGAGGAATTTAAACGAGGGATTTAAAAATAGCGACCGCCGCGGATGTACATTCCGAGATAAAATAGAGAAGCATTAATTTTTAGGCGCCTCAATACCACTTCCTACGCTTCTCCGCCTCTCTCTCTCTCTCTCTCTCTCTCTCTCTCTCTCTCTCTGTGTGTGTGTGCGTGCGTGCGTGTGTGTGTTTTTCCTACCTCCCTCTCTGTTTAACCCTGTTCCAACGCTCCCAATTCTCCTAACATCAGAAAATGACGCTGAAATTACTGTAAACAACTAATTATGACAAGGAATACCAACAATGCTGACGCATACTAAACATGGCGCCTCCAGCTTGTCGGGAAATCCGATTAACAAGCACAGTTATAAACTAAAACACAGCGCCTATAAACAACTTGTCATTCAATGATGTGGTTACAGTTATTCCTCAGCAGCAAGTTGCATCACACAAACCAAGGATCACGAAACTCAACTTCCAGCGGTGAATTTTAAAATAATGAAAAAGCACTGTGTCAGTCTGATGAAGATTTCTAGCGTGATGGCAGGTCAGTGGTTCATTGTCACTGCGAAGTTGTCACAAAAATGTACAACACACAACACAGGATCTTGTTTCTCGTAGGCGTCTATGTACAGATGTGACAGTGCTGCGATGTGGTTGCTGCGCTGCGGGAATAGCTTAGCGTAGCATCGTGGTGCTGCGCTTCCATTGCATTCAGTGAACCCATACACACGAGGTGGATATCAATCAATTCTTCATCACTAAAGCTATCCGTACTTCTGTGTATCAAACCGTACAACTAACGCAGGCCGGCCGCGGTGGCCGAGCGGTTCTAGGCTCTTCAGTTTGGAACCAGGGCGACTGCTACGGTCGCAGGTTCGAATCCTGCCTCGGGCATGGATGTGTGTGATGTCCTTAGGTTAGTTAGGTTTAAGTAGTTCTAGGGGACTGATGACCTCAGATGTTAAGTCCCATAGTGCTCAGAGCCATTTTAACCAGAACGAACGCAGCCGGAAGAAAAACTTGACGTACAACCGAGCGGTACTGAATGTAAGCCTGAAAGTGAAGAGTATTACTCGACAGAGCGAACAGTAGACCCGCCATAGACGTGACTTTTTATTTTTATTTATTTATTTGGGTAGGAGGAGTTAACTTCGTCACGTGACAACGTACAGCTAGGTTCTAGTTCAAGGTGGTCCATGTTGTTACCTCGCACTCAAGCAAAGAAAGTGATCGCGGAAATGCCTTCGAAGGCAGCCTTACTGGCTTGCTTTTAACGTCATTAAATTTATAGTTGATGAAGAGAGGAAAGGAGTGACAGTGCAGACGGAAAAGGTGACAGAACGTGCAAGCACTGTTAAAACTGATTAATTCGATGATTTGAAATTAAGGAGCGAGGCACTCGGTTTGATATATGTGTGACTGCCTAGAAGTAGAAGAAGAAGAAGAAGACGAAGATGAAGAAAAAGCAATATGCAGACAATAAATATCATGGATAAATGTGTTATAAAGAGCAATTTCTGCGATATTTTGAGCAATACAAGGAAATAGCAACTTCGTAGAAACTACATAACTTTTGTCGCACAGAACTGGACTTTCAGACTAGCAAAGAAACTCTGAGAAATTTGTCCTCTGGACTAAATATTTCCAAAAATAAAAAAAAATAATAAAAGATACACTAGATTATAATAAAAAATGAAGCATCACAAGTAAAGTGGCCAGTAGTTTAACTAGACGAAACGTGGATTCGCTGTGAATAAATTGTTGCATAAACAAAAATCCAACGGTGTGAGATCTGGCACTCCTGGTGGGCAGTTAACTGTACTAACACGACCAATCCAGAGATTCGTGTCAGTGCGGTTGAGATGTTCCGTCACACATCTGGCAAAAATGTGGAGGGATTCGAGGTACAATAAGTGCATTGCACTCTGCGTGGCCAAAGGAACGTTCTAAATGTGTCCAGCTAACAAATTTTCCAAAAAAATGCAAGAAATTCTTTCCCGTCATCCGCTCTTCTAAGATGACTGGACCTATCAACACGGTACCGATGGTGCCGCGCCAAGCACTGATCGAAAAACTAACTTGGAAATTGGTTTCGCCTGTAGGGCGTAGATTTACCTGCAACCGTCGATGATTACTACGTGTCCTTCCAATCCGTGTAAACGTGGCTTTGTCGGGAAATAGTATTAACCAGTGACAAAATTTGAGCCATGTGGCATTGTCACCAGTGTGAAGATTGTGGACACACTGTGTGTGATATAGGTACAGGTTTTCCGCATGTAATATTCGCCAAAGGCGCGTTCATGGGGCATTGATACGTGTAGAAAATCGCCGTGTGCTGGTAGTAGAACCACGCAATGAGTTGCTGTTCCTGCACAAATTGTTGAACTACACATTCAGACGAAAAATGGAAACTCGAAAGAATACCTGTTTGAGTGTATGTGCTGAAAGAGCTGGTAAACACTCTACGATCAGGAATTCTACTTTTCGCAATGGGCCGACGAGCGCTACAATCGCAAAAACCGTAAACATACACAATACCTGCATATTCTTTATTAGTGTAGTAGTGCGGTATTTTAGCCAGCGCATGTACAAGCGCAGTTAACCGATGCTACTCTCTAATACACATTGAATCCCTCACACCACTTTACTGACTGTCGACACCATGTGCAACTGTGGGTTAATGGCAGGAACACATTCCGACCAGTGAGACTGAAAGCAACGAGATTGTCTGGGCTGCAATAAAACGTCAAAGATGTTTGGTTGTAAGACACATATATGTGCGCTTCTACCCATAAACGAATGTACATTAAATGTGTTTCCATATGCCCTTATGAAGTTTTTTGCTTCAAATGAATGTTTCCGTCATACTCCTGAATACTGACCATTCCTCCTGGGATACCCTGTATATCTCTAAACAACTACAGAAATTTTGTCTGTAGAGTTCGGATTCACCGCCAATAAAAATGTTAAAACACATCTGTAAGCTCTTTTAGAAGAATACAGCTTGTGATATAGAGAATCTTCGGCAGACTGACACCATAAAAATTCCACGCAGCCACTCCGGTCATTAATGATGCTGTTGGTGTAAGTTTTGTTGACAGAATCACAACCAACAACTTTGAAACGCTTTCTTCTCCGCATCGGACAGAAACGCGCACGAGATGGAAAGGAGCTGGAGGATCGCGTTGTAAATATCGCCGCTCAGCCACTTCATAAACCTCCGCGGGAACGCGTTCTCCGCACGCACCGGGCAGCTTTCGGGTGCCTTGATGGTTGAACGTCACGGAAATAGACACCAAAAGCGCTCCCCCGGCTCGTCGTCGAAAGCCGTAATCTGTATAGGTTTACACCGGTTCTCCTCGGCCGAGCGCTACTGCGTGACGGCGCCGCGGAATGTACGACCCTGGAAAATTAGGTGCGATGTCTGGAACGATAAAAATTACGTGATCGTTAGTGGGGCACTGTAACGCAGCTGCAGCTCACGGGGCTATGTTATCGCACGGGCGGCCGCTTTCGAGCCGTAGCTGTCTCGCCTGTCGCTGCTGGCTTCCCGTCACTCTTAATACACTTTTCTTCCGTCCACGAGGTACAGCTGTATAAATGATGTTTAACAGACTGCCGAAAAACGACGTGATTATAAGGTCAGAGCGGAGTGAGGGACGTAGAATCGGAAAAATTTTCTAGATAGCCCTAAGACAGACGGTGAAACGTCCCCTTAGAAAAATTAATGAATTGACTGTGCTGATAAACCTCTTACATTATTTGCTTTACAAACAGCTGAGCAAAACTGAACGTACTCAGACATTACTCTCTTTACTTCTGATCAACACTAAACTGACACACAATATTTTTAGCGCAACGCAATCTGACTTTTAATAATCCCTACAGAAGAATGGCCCTGACTAACAATAACCTATACCTTTCATGAACCACTTACCTCACAAAAATCTTCGTTACTCAAACTACTGCAATACAGCGAGCGCCAATACTGTCAGCTAAATAAAAGAGTCTAACTACTGAAGAGACTAACTACTGATAGGCATAGTTAGCAAATGGAAGATTTTGATAAAGAACAAACAATGTGTTTACCTTAATAGTGTTCAAAAGTCATAATATATATGTCAGTTCATGACATCCAGTCTTACAAATTTACTGTCTCTGATGGTCACACGTCCAGATCATCCGCTCTCAAAACTCTCGCCGTCTCTCTCCCCTCACCCACCACTGCTGGCGGCTCACCTCCATCTGCGCAACGCTACGCGCTGTTAACATTCAGCTGCCCAACACTACAATAGCAAACAACAATGCAAACCATCCACAGACTGCACACAGCACAGCCAGTGATTTTCATCAGAGCGCTACGTGGCGTTACCAATAAAAAAACCTAAACAGCCTACTTACAACGGAAATAAGCGTTGTGGTGTCATAAAACGACAGCCAAACTACGACGAGCAAGCGGAAATTTGTTCGGTAAGCGATCGTGTTTGGAAGTGTCTAGAAATCATTCGCAAGATGCCAGGAATTTAGAACCTTGGTGAATTTTACTTCGTAGCCATTATGCCGTGGTCAAAGATCGATTTCCGTACCTATCGTTTCGTCTCCTAATACTGTAGACATCGTCAGACTATAAATACTCAAGACAGCAGTTTCGAACTTAAAACAAGCCTAATTGTTTGCACGTACTCGCGTCACGATTTCACTTCTGGATATCCTGAGCTAAGATTTTCGTGGTTTCCCTAAATTACTTCAGATGAATGCACGGGATGGTTCTTTAAGAAAGCCACGCCCGGCTTGCTTCCCCACACATTTCCATTCCGACGTTGTGCTCCGACTCTAATGACATGATCGTCGACGGGACGCTGATCTAATCTTCTTGCCTGCTAATGAACCAGCACCGACAAAGAAAGGTCTGATTACTCTTCTGCTGGGAAAGTTTGTGCTGAGCATGGCAAACGAGGGGACGCAATGGTTCACTAACTGGAGAAAAGGTAATCCTCCAAATCCCGCTCCAGCCGTTCTCAAGTAGGTTTCCTGTTTCCGAAAATCACCTCAAGCAAATTTTAATACAAATCCTTGAAAGGGCGATTACTGTCACAAGCCTCTTCCAACTGTGTTCTAACTGTGTCTGCTATGATTAGCATGTAGGTTCTAACAACCCTACCACAACAAAGGTCAAAATTTAATAATGATTGTGGTGTTGCTCACGCTGCTAAATACTGCATTTTCGGGCAACAGCAAAGTTATTATGTGGCAGGTGTTCAAAAAAATGGCTCTGAGCACTATGGGACTTAACATCTATGGTCATCAGTCCCCTAGAACTTAGAACTACTTAAACCTAACTAACCTAAGGACATCACACAACACCCAGTCATCACGAGGCAGAGAAAATCCCTGACCCCGCCGGGCATCGAGCCCGGAAACCCGGGCGCGGGAAGCGAGAACGCTACCGCACGACCACGAGCTGCGGACCTGTGGCAGGTGTCATTAGAGCACAGTTAATAAAGTCATTTCATTTAATAATGAATAAACTAGGCACTCATCTTTTCGTGTTTCCCACGCTGGTCTCGTTGTAAAATCATGGCTCAATCGTCGAAAATCTAGGTGGTGATGATTCCAAGCTCGGATGCAAAGAGGCCTAGGTTTTATTCTGCGATATTCAAAAGTTTTGTAGATGCGCTTCACAAACCATTCTTGAAGATTAAACCTTTGAAAGTTAGCACAATGGTGATGTAAAAAAGTAATCAGCACTCCGAATTTAAGTTACACTTCTTTTTTATTACTTTTGCTGCAATATCACGTAACACACAAAACTTCACTTCACAATACAAAACATACTTGAAAACATCTTCCTCACTGTTAAAGTTCACGTTTTATAAGCTGACTGCAATATGCGTCTTTCCAACATTACGTCCAAGACCTTCTCTAGGTTCGACTCTCTAACAAACTAATAACCACTTACGCGCCCACAAAACAGAGTTACAAGAACGTCAAAGATCATAGTGACAAAAGAGAGAATTCACATAAGAATAACATCATTGCAACATAAACATATCGATGTATCAAAGTACGTCTACATTAATGAAATCAAATCTGAATGTTGTATCAGAAATATGTTAACTACTTAACAGAAACACAGTAGAATATTGCTGGTATCGAGAGGTTCAGGTGAGGTGCCGTAATGGTTACGTAATTCAAGTACCATTACAAGGTGGAATACAGAATATAACTTAATTACCTCTTCCCATTCTGGATACCTCTCCCCATATCCATACTTCGTGTTAGCCTGTGAAATGCCACATACCACAGTTTGGGTTAACCGGTGATTCTCATTAACGTTTAAAAACCCCGAAGCGACGTAAATGACGCTGAGACAAGAACTTTAATATAAGACGCATAGGGCCGCAGGTGTCGGGAAATATTCCAAAAATGGACGACAAGTGTTGAACATGTGACGTCACGAGATGACGTACCTCGGCGCACGTACAGCGACTGGGCTTGTCAATCCGACAGGGTGACAATTATTATTGAACTATATGGAATAAAATCGACATAACTTCTGAACGGTTTGCGTTAGGACGTTCAAACTTCACTTTTCATTTGGCCGCTGGGGGGGGGGGGGGGGGGGGGGGTGATAGGAATTAGTATGCGCTGTATGGTTTGCTTTGGCGACGAAGCCAACTTCCATTTGGATGGGTTCGTCAATAAGCACAATTGGCGCATTTTGGGGGACTGAGAATCCGCATTTCACGATCGAGAAGTCTCTTCACCCTCAACGGGTGACTGTGTGGTGTGCAGTTTTCAATCATGGAATAATCGGTGCGACATTCCTTGATGGCACGATGGTTACCGAAGGGTACGTGAAGGTTTTGGAAGATGATTCCGTCCTCATTGTCCAAAGTGACGCTGATTTTGAGAATATGTGGCTTATGCAAGACGGAGATTGACCCATCGAAGCAGGAGAGTGCGTGATGTCGTGGAGGAGAACTTTCAGGACGGCATTCTGGCTCTGGGGTACCTAGAGGCCAATGGCATGGGCCTCGATTGGTCGCCACATTCTCCGGATATGATCACATGCGACTCCTTTTTGTGGGGCGGTATTAAAGAGCAAGTGTAGAACAATAACCCCAAAACCATTGCTAAGCTGAATACAGCCGGCCGCGGTGGCCGTGCGGTTCTAGGCGCTCCAGTCCGGAGCCGCGCTGCTGCTACGGTCGCAGGTTCGAATCCTGCCTCGGGCATGGGTGTGTGTCATGTCCTTAGGTTAGTTAGGTTTAAGTAGTTCTAAGTTCTAGGGGACTAATGACCACGGCAGTTGAGTCCCATAGTGCTCAGAGCCATTTAAGCTGAATACAGCCGTTTAGGAGGTCGTCTACAGCATCCATGTTTCGACACTTCAGCATAATTTCGCTGTTCGTCTGCACATCACTTCAATGATGGCAAATATATCGAACATGTCATAACCTAAATCCAAATATCTGTCAGGACGTTACATGTTGAATAAAGTGTGTGCACGCCGTAGTTTATAACTAATTTACGTTTTCTTTCATATAGTTAACTAATTGGCCCCTGTACCTTTGCTGGTAGGGGACAGTGATTCACTTTGCAATTAACCAGCGGAGACCTCGAGACAGGCAATAAAATAATGAATATTATGTAAATGTAAATACACAGTTATCAATGTAAACACACAGTTGTCTAACGCAAAAAAAAAAACTGCCTGCCAGACGCAAGACACGAACCCTGAGCCCCACGCGTTGAAGTCGAGCATGTAAACCCGGAGCCACACCGACGTGAATACTTGACTTGGATAGGAATGATCAGTTGCGACAGACGTATAGGCTCCTTCGATGCATTTGTGGCGAGGTACGTTATCTGGTGACGTCACATGTTCAATACCTGTCGTTCACTTTTTGGGTATTTACGAACAATTGCAGCCTCATGTGTTTTATATCGAATTACTTGTCGCTGCGGTATAAGAATCACCCTGTATATTACCTTCTGTTTCACTTATCAAGGTGCAGACTATTTTTTAAGTCCAAAGTTTGTTCAAGCTAGGAACAGCTTACGTACTGATCATGACAGGGTAATCGCTCGGGATTTAAGCGATATTTCTGGTACTGATATATACATCCTCTACGAGCTCCTGTTTATCAACTTCGGCTTGCAAGATCTTCAGTGCCTACTTCAGTGAAGCCATCATTGGTGGCCTCATTTGCCTCTGCATCTGCATTTAGCAGAGGCTTATCACATTTCTGGCCGCGCTCGCTTTTCAACAGTAAAGTTCCGACGAGCCACGTGGAGATGCGGAGTCTGCTGCGTCGGCAAAGACGTACTGCGCCTCGGCTGATATACCCCGACGGCGTCGTGTGACCCCGCGTCAGCGCTGGTTGGCAACGCCACCGCCTATTTTGCTGAGCTATTGTTGTGTCCCGCCTTTCTGTGTTGCGTCGCATGTTGTCCGCCTATTTATAGCAAAGCATGAGGGATCTTACAACAACATTCTCGTGTACACCGCGTATCGGTGCGTTTAACGGGTATCGGCAGTGAGGCAACTCCTTGTTGGAATACCAAAGATAAACATAACTGTTGTTGAGGTTCATCCAGCCTTTGGGCAGAGCGCGCTATTATCAGAGTGCCGAAGCTAAATATAATTGTTTGGCGGCTGCACATACGAGAGTGTGCTGAAAAGTATTGCCTTCGAATCTTAAAAACTTTTAAATAAAACGAGCGTTATTACCATTCTGCCGCTTTATTCAGTCATGTCCACACTTTTATTTATCAACGTAATTACGAACACATTTCTCCAAATGAGAAATTGGTTTGTTGATACCATTATGTAGAATGTTTGACGTTGTTGACGGAGCCACAACCTCATCTCAGCTTGCACAGCGTCATCACAGTCAAAGTAAATACTCGAAGGTGTGTTTTCTGATTGGGGAAAAAATGAAAATCGGATGGGTCCAAGTCGGGACTGTATCGAGGATGATCGCTGACAGAGAAACCAAGGCGTCGGATTGTTGCAGATCTGGCAGCGCTCGTGTGTGGTCTGGTGTTATAGTAGTGAAGGACCGTGCGCTTCATGTGTGGGCGAGCTCTTCGAATTCGAACCTCTATTGCAGCGCAGTGTCTCTCACGCACTCACATTGTTGCGTTACACACCGCCATGCCACACATTAAAATTCAGAGCACTCTAGCGGAAGAGTGCTGCAACTATGTGGACTCGAAAGATTAAGATGTAGAATGTTAATAACGTTTGTGCTGTTTAAAAAGCTTTAATAGTTTTGACATAAGAAATTCGGAGGCATTACTTTTCAGCACGCCGTCATTGGTATTTCATATCGACAGTAGAAGTTTCTGGATTCTTCCACCAACAAACCATATCATCACTTGAAGCTACAGTACTTTGTCAAAATATTGCTTAGTAACGCCCACAGAACACGGCGCTAAGGCGGGAAAGTTTTCAACCTGAAAAATATGGTTCACGGCACTTTCCTCAGATTCCTGCACTTGTCCTAGGGCCAAGAAGAGACGTACACTGATACAGATTAAACTCATTAATTATTTTGTGTGTGTAACTAATTTGACACATTATGTTGTAAGAGGACAACCGCACCCATAAGCAGACATCTTGTACATACTTTATTGGAAGACAGGTTGTGTAGCTTAGAAGCCGTGTCGTCAGGTTACATATGTTGAATCATGACATTAACCCTAGAACACTAAAGGAGGGGAAAATGTGACATTGCTACTAAACCACAATAGTGTTTACTGCTCCACATCTTGTTCAAAAGAAGCCATAATTTATAGATTATGCATTATTTAATTACAATTATTAGATCTCCAGTGGTACGTCACATAACAAATTAAGAACGACGTGCCCTATTTTATACCTTACTGCATCGTAAATTTTACGAGGTTGTAGTAATCAAGGGTTAAACTTGTGACATGGAAGGTACGGAATCTACATCTACATCTACATCTACATCTATACTCCGCGAGCCACCTTACGGTGTGTGGCGGAGGGTACTTATTGTACCACTATCTGATCCCCCCTTCCCTGTTCCATTCACGAATTGTGCGTGGGAAGAACGACTGCTTGTAAGTCTCCGTATTTGCTCTAATTTCTCGGATATTTTCGTTGTGATCATTACGCGAGATATATGTGGGCGGTAGTAATATGTTGCCCATCTCTTCCCGGAATGTGCTCTCTCGTAATTTCGATAATAAACCTCTCCGTATTGCGTAACGCCTTTCTTGAAGTGTCCGCCACTGGAGCTTGTTCAGCATCTCCGTAACGCTCTCGCGCTGACTAAATGTCCCCATGACGAATCGCGCTGCTTTTCGCTGGATCATGTCTATCTCTTCTATTAATCCAACCTGGTAAGGGTCCCATACTGATGAGCAATACTCAAGAATCGGGCGAACAAGCGTTTTGTAAGCTACTTCTTTCGTCGATGAGTCACATTTTCTTAGAATTCTTCCTATGAATCTCAACCTGGCGCCTGCTTTTCCCACTATTTGTTTTATGTGATCATTCCACTTCAGATCGCTCCGGATAGTAACTCCTAGGTATTTTACGGTCGTTACCGCTTCCAATGATTTACCACCTATGGCATAATCGTACTGGAATGGATTTCTGCCCCTATGTATGCGCATTATATTACATTTATCTACGTTTAGGGAAAGCTGCCAGCTGTCGCACCATGCATTAATCCTCTGCAGGTCCTCCTGGAGTACGTACGAGTCTTCTGATGTTGCTACTTTCTTGTAGACAACCGTGTCATCTGCAAATAGCCTCACGGAGCTACCGATGTTGTCAACTAAGTCATTTATGTATATTGTAAACAATAAAGGTCCTATCACGCTTCCCTGCGGTACTCCCGAAATTACCTCTACATCTGCAGATTTTGAACCGTTAAGAATGACATGTTGTGTTCTTTCTTCTAGGAAATCCTGAATCCAATCACAAACCTGGTCCGATATTCCGTAAGCTCGTATTTTTTTCACTAAACGTAAATGCGGAACCGTATCAAATGCCTTCCTGAAGTCCAGGAATACGGCATCAATCTGCTCGCCAGTGTCTACGGCACTGTGAATTTCTTGGGCAAATAGGGCGAGCTGAGTTTCACATGATCTCTGTTTGCGGAATCCATGTTGGTTATGATGAAGGAGATTTGTATTATCTAAGAACGTCATAATACGAGAACACAAAACATGTTCCATTATTCTACAACAGATTGACGTAAGCGAAATAGGCCTATAATTATTCGCATCTGATTTATGACCCTTCTTGAAAATGGGAACGACCTGCGCTTTCTTCCAGTCGCTAGGTACTTTACGTTCTTCCAGCGATCTACGATAAATTGCTGATAGAAAGGGGGCAAGTTCTTTAGCATAATCACTGTAGAATCTTAAGGGTATCTCGTCTGGTCCGGATGCTTTTCCGCTACTAAGTGATAGCAGTTGTTTTTCAATTCCGATATCGTTTATTTCAATATTTTCCATTTTGGCGTCTGTGCGACGGCTGAAGTCAGGGACCGTGTTACGATTTTCCTTGACTATGAATAAATGAGGCAATTACCGGTTTGTCAGATAAGCAGAAAGCTTGGGTTCACGATTCTTCAAGCGTGCCATGAATCCCGAAAGGACGACAGTAGGCCGAAAATAACTGCTTAACCATTAGATCGAGGGTCACAATCCATCAGAAGTGCCATAAATACAGGGCTATTCAGAAAGATGATTTCAGATTTCAAACATTTATTGCTTCCAAACTACGAAAGATAGAAACACAATTCCAACGTTCCTGGAAAGAGAAAAGCTCAAATTTGTGTGCACTCAGTGTGGGCACCATGTATTACAGACAAATATCTAAGCAGTGGCTCATTTCCCCCGAATTCACAGCTTCAACAATGCGACGCCGCAGACTTTGAAGAGTGTCCAGACATAGGAGGTATAAAAACGCGGTCTTTCACACCACCAGAGATGTTCATATTCTGCTCCTCTTCCAATCCAACGTCCCAGACCTCACACCTTGTGAATTTTATCTGGGGGTTACGTAATAGACCGCGTTTTTATCCCTCCCATGCCTCACACTCTTCAAAGTCTGCGACATCGCATTGCTGAAGCTGTAAATTCGATAGCGAGAGACCAGCTGCTTCGTGTGTGGCCACAGATTTGATATTAGCCGTATAACACATGGTGCTCACATTGAATTCATTAAAAAATTTGAACTTTTCTCTCGCCAGGAACGATGGAATTGTGTTTCTATTTTTTGTAGTTTGTAAGCAATAAATGTTCGAAATCTGTTCCTTCTTTTTGAATAGCTGTATACAGCAGACCACGATGTATGGAAATGCAGGCGAAAGGGTGCACAGCTAGGGTCTCGTATGACTGAAATTAACTGTTCGTTCCTTCTCATGTCGCTCATCTTGATCAGCACAGTTTGTTAAGAAAAAAAGGTTCAAATGGCGCTGAGCACTATGGGACTTAACATCGGTGGTCATCACTCCCCTAGAACTTAGAACTACTTAAACCTAACTAACCTAAGGACATCACACACATCCATGCCCGAGGCAGGATTCGAACCTGCGACCGTAGCGGTCGCGCGGTTCCAGACTGTAGCGCCTAGAACAGCTCGTCCACACCGGCCGGCGTTTGTAAAACTAATGACGAAATTTCTGTAACCAACCAGGCATTCAACAAAGCGATCATCTCCCCAACAGATTCCAATAGTATGTCGCACAGAGCACTGAATCTAATTCCTTTGCCTTTCGAGGGAAGTGCTGTGTTACCGGAACCTCTGGACTCTCCTTGTTGCCACACTCTCAGCCTCTAACTCGTATTCCTTTTCTCTTACGTTTTCAAACTGAGCCAAGTTCAACAACATGTGAAGTTAAACCCCACCTGCCCATCGCTTCCGCTAAAAAATGGAACGCAAAGAAGTTCGTGCCATACCGTGTGGCCTCGGAAGCATCTCGCACGATTGTGCTTTCACACATGAATCAGTCACTTTGAACATTGATTAATCAAAGCTAAGCAAGGGGAAGTAGGTGAACAGGAAGAGAGGAACCTTAACTGCCGTATATTCTGTACCCAACAGGTAGACAGCAACAGAAAAAGAATATTAAGAATTGAAAGGGGAGTGCGCTAGTGTTCAGTTTAAAGTTCTCATGTTACCAAGCATCAATTAAAATAAAAGTTACAAAAATGTAACGAACGAAGCGCTATAAGGCTGAGAAAGCGGAAGAGAGAAATGATTAACGGTGGAGTAGGAGAGCGTGATACGTTTCTTTGTGTTTTCCTTTCATTCACAGTGCCACATTTGCACCTGGTGGCCAAAACAGGAACTAATTTTTTTCCGGCGTATAGCACTTCCACATTAACGTATTAGTTGACGTTCGTGGACTGGTAACACTCGCTCCATTCACTACCACCACCTACCGTCAAGGATGGTAAAACAAATGTTTTTGCGATCGAGACTGTCTGTGTCCATTTCTGAAGTACAGTTTGCCAGACCGCCATTCTCCTAAAGAAACGTTCTCAAAAATTATTAACGCATTAGAATATCCACTAAGTTCCGCTACCATACGATAATTACGGCCCACACTGGACCTCTGTGAGTAGCTGCACTCTTGAATTTTGTCCTCCCGGTAGACAGATAACTGAATAATCGCAATACCTTTAAGTTACCATTAATATCTTCAGAATCACGATCATTACTAAAACCTCAATCCTCAGTTAACGTGTTGAAACGTCCCGAAAAGCCGTTTGGAACGATACTGGGGGGAGCATATTGGTTGATGTCTGGCTAGCGCTAACCGATGATTGGCGCCCGCAGGGTGTGCGAGTCACTTGCGCCCCTGTTCGACACTGTGACTCCAATTTAGAACGCGTCGCGCCGTTAATTAAGCTGCCCACTTCATTAGTGCGTCCACCGCTGTTTGACTCGCATTAATTCGCGTTAACAGTAATCGGCTGGGACGCGCACGCCTGTTCCACCCCCAAGGCTGGGTCTCTCTCTCTCTCTCTCTCTCTCTCTCTCTCTCTCTCTCTCGTCCCAAAGCTGCCACTGCGGTTCCATATTTCCTGTTATCGACTAAAAGCACTGCGGCTAGGTAGAATCCTGCCACCATGGAATAACTGCTGGGAAGTGACCTACAACAGAGGAGTAAATCACACTGAATAATAATTTTCACCTTTGTATCCAAGAGTATGTTGGAGAAATAATAGTATAAACATCTGGAGGACAGTCGTGGGAGTAATAACACAACAGTCTACATAAACATGGCCCAAAATCCACTATTCTGATGTCATAGTTTGTTTCAGAAAAAAATCAATGAGCGAGTCATTAATTGTTTTACTCTTCTTATTTTTAATGTAGGCCTACCTGTTCTAAATGCATTGCACAAATTTCAATACAAATTTCTTTTTAGCGACACACTAACCGCCTTACCTTCACCGCCATTTCGAATGCACAATGAATCCAGCTATTTTTACAAAAAAAAAAAAAGGTGCAAATGCCTCTGAGCACTATGGGACTTAACTTCTGAGGTCATCAGTCCCCTAGAACTTAGAACTACTTAAACCTAACTAATCGAAGGCCATCACAAACATCCGTGCCCGAGGCAGGATTCGAACCTGCGATCTTAGCGGTTGCGCGATTCCATTTTTACAAACGTATGAGTAACCACACCTCACAGATCGACACTTTCTACTATGCCAAAAACAGCTTGACACAGTCGGAAGTATCATAATCGTTTACATGACGTCTGACATGACCTGCGAACGCTTTTAATTTAATAATATTTAATAGGATTATCAGCTTCGTACTATTTAGAGCTAATTTTCAGACCCATATCTAATTACTACCAATAATACTTCGTTAGCGGGTTCAGTCCTCAGTTGGTCCACTGATTTTTCTGTCACCTATCACTTTTTTCGCCTCTGGTAATGGTTCTTTTGTGTAAAAAATGCCGAACTGTACCCTGGTTCATAATGCACCTAAAATCATAGGATCCCCCTATAACAGGCTGGGTAAGTCCGTTGAAAGGTCGGACGGAGGCAAGGACATACCACCACACTAAGAGAACCATGTCTACCAAAGCACTGTGGTATTCAAACTAACCTTCAGCTTTAGCAATAAGCAATATTAGACAACTATATTTCGAAATAAATCTTATCTTTATTCCTAAATTATGCAGCTTTCCGAAGGTGAGCTTTTTATGTTCTGGAAGGATCCCGCGGAAACTATAAATACATAATATATTTTCACTCCGCAGCAGAGTGTGCGTTGATATGAAACTTCTTGGCGGATTAAAACTTTGTTTTGGATCGTGAATCGAACCTGGGACCTTTCCTTTCGACGCGCAAGTGCTGTATAAATCAAACAGTTCTTGTACGGTTATGGATATAAACTTGTTAATTGGCATCCAGAACAAACATCGACTTTACGTCTAACACCTCTTCCCCTCCCCGCCCCCTCCCCCTCCACTTTCAGACTCACAACATTTTTTTGTTTAATCTTCAACACTGTTTGGTCTGTTTATTCGTTTATTGAGATAACCATAACTTAGCAATGAAGTAGTAGGTATACATTTCTATGTTCGTTTTTGTGATACTGTTCAAGACGTGGAAGATCACACAGTAAAACGTTACATTGCTTGCAACAGTGAAACGATTCATTTCTCACTGTTTCTCTGCTGATCAATGTAAAGCTGCAACAAACAAAAGAAGAAACACAAAATATACCCTTTACACTTTGATTGCGTTGGCTCACTTGCCATTGAGTGGCTCCATATAAGAGCGGGAAAAGTTAACAACCGTCTCTGAATCAGAGAAGAGCAGGCCATAGTGAACTGTTTTTCAATCCAGTACCCTACGAATCTTTCAAAGATTAAATTTCATAAACTCAACCCTCTTTCTATTTTAGTGCCCTTCAGTACATCCCCTTGCTCCCCCTCTTCTTCTTCCTTTCCTTTCTCTTCCTACTTCTCTCTCCCCCTTCCTATTTTCGTTTCCTCTTACTCGTCTTTTTCGTATGTCACTAAACTGTGCTTCCGTGGAAACGGTGCCAGAAACGCACGCTCCAGACGGTCATATCCTACTTACGGCATAGTCACTTGCATCGCAAGTGACGGAAAAGTTTTTAAACTCAAGATATCAACAATTGTCGCGCTTAAAAGAATTCGTTGCATAGCGCGAATAAACCAAAGATACGGTTGGTCGTTGACAGGTGAATCGCAAGGGCCAAATTATGCGGCGGCATAAGAGAACAGACGGCGTAGTTACGGCTTTCACTCCCAGTCGGTGCTATCTCTACCACGCGTGCTTGTCTACCAGCAAGTGGGCTGAGTCGGCATGTGTGTACGTGCGTATGATGTCTGTTGCGACGCAGCGCGGCTGCGGCCTGCACGAGCTGATGTACGCGGCGATGTTGTTCGGCCCGTGGGCACGTTATCTGTGGCGCGGTGGCATGTTCGTGGGGAAGCGGTGCGTGAATGCATGTTAAGTGTGCCTACGTGCGTCGCCACGCGGCTCGTACGTCGCGCGCCTCAGACTTTCCAGGAAAAGAAAAAAACATCTTCTTCTGAAGACAGACTGATTTTGTGTCAGGTTAGTCTGACATCAGATCTGGTCGTGCAATCTCTTTCCTGTTTGTGACCCCGACATACAGGATCAGCTGTTTTCGCGACGTTGCAAATTTATTTTTATTTACATTACTGGCCATCAAAATTACTGCACCAAGAAGAAATGCAGATGATAAATGGGTATTCATTGGACAAATATATTATACTAGAACTGACGTGTGATTACATTTTCACGCAATTTGGGTGCATAGATCCTGAGAAATCAGTACCCAGAACAACCACCTCTGGCTGTCATAACGGCCTTCATACGCCTGGCCATTGAGTCAAACAGAGCTTGGATGGCGTGTACAGGTACAGCTGGCCATGCAGCTTCAACACGATAGCACAGTTCATCAAGAGTAGTGACTGGCGTATTGTGACGAGCCAGTTGCTCGGCCACCATTGACCAGACGTTTTCATTTGGTGAGAGATCTGGAGAATGTGCTGGCCAGGGCAGCAGTCGAACATTTTCTGTATCCAGAAAGGCCCGTACAGGACCTGCAACATGTGGTCGTGCATTATCCTGCTGAAATGTAGGGTTTAGCAGGGATCGAATGAAGGATAGAGCCACGGGTCGTAACATATCTGAAATGTAACGTCCACTGTTCAAAGTGTAGTCAGTGCGAACATGAGGTGACAGAGACGTGTAACCAATGGCACCCCATACCATGACGCCGGATGATATGCCAGTATGGTGATGACGAATACACGCTTCCAATGTGCGTTCACCGCGATGTCGCCAAGCACGGATGCGATCATCATGATGCTGGAAACAGAACCTGGATTCATTCGAAAAAATAACGTTTTGCCATTCGTGCACCCAGGTTCGTTGTTGAGTACACCATCGCAGGGCCTCCTGTGTGTGATGCAGCGTCAAGGGTAACCGCAGCCATGGTCTCCAAGCTGAGAGTCCATGCTGCTGCAAACGTCGTCGAACTGTTGGTGCAGATGGTTGTTGTCTTGCAAACGTCTCCATCCTTTGACTCAGCGATCGAGACGTGGCTGCACGATAAGACGCCTGTCATCTCGACTGCTAGTGATACGAGGCCTTTGGGATCCAGCACGGCGTTCCGTATTACCCTCTTGAACCTATCGATTCCATATACTGCTAAGTCATTGGATCTTGACCAACGCGAGCAGCAATGTCGTGATACGATAAACCGCAATCGCGATAGGCTACAATCCTACCATCATCAAAGTCGGAAACGTGATGGTACGCATTTCTCCTCCTTACTCGAGGCATCACTACAACGTTTCACCAAGCAACGCCGGTCAAGTGCTGTTTGTGTATGAGAAATCGGTTGTAAACTTTACTCGTGTCAGCAAAATGGTTCAAATGGCTCTGAGCACTATGGGACTCAACTGCTGAGGTCATTAGTCCCCTAGAACTTAGAACTAGTTAAACCTAACTAACCTAAGCACATCACAAACATCCATGCTCGAGGCAGGATTCGAACCTGCGACCGTAGCGGTCTTGCGGTTCCAGACTGCAGCGCCTTTAACCGCACGGCCACTTCAGCCGGCTTCATGTCAGCACGTTGTAGGTGTCGCCACCAACCTTGTGTGAATGCTCTGAAAAGCTAATCATTTGCATAACACAGCATCTTCTTCCTGTCGGTTAAATTTCGCGTCTGTAGCACATCTTCGTGGTGCAGCAATTTTAATGGCCAGTAGTGTAATTCTGTGGCCGGATGTTCTACATGTCGCCACAGTCGTAAGCTGACGTAAGACAGGAATATAATGTGCGCCATCTATTTGTGAATAATGCAATTGTTACGAAATTAATTCGCCGATTGCGAGTTCTTTGACATCAGCTGTGTTAGGTAGAGTTTTCTGCCCATCAGGGGCACATGAATATTTAGGCCGGACCTGGACTCGAATCCGCGTGTCCCGCTTATCGTGAGCGGTCGGCTATGCGTGCAGTCATATCTCCAGGGAGTGACGCATACCTTGTGAGATGAGTTCGTACGCCGATGAGTTGTGTAGCGCGCAGGGCAAGCTGTGGCTGACCGCGCGCGTGTCGGCAGCCGGTTGGTCTCGGTGTGGCCGCGGCGTCTGCCGCTATCTTTGGTACGCCGGCATGTGTACCCGGAATCGACGCGCTGCGTGCCTCGCCTCCCTCGCCGCCGACTACGCTGGCTCGGAGGCTCGTCCTCTCGCACGTCCGTTTTCTCCGCCGTACCCTCGGAATGCACACGTGCCGGGTCGCAGTGCAGTACGACACCGTGAAATTTCGCATCTCACTGTGTAGCTCCTTCTGGCAAGCATTACACTACCTGATCGAAAGTGTCCGGATACTCCTGTTAATGCAGAAATGACCTCTAGATATCACGAAAGGCCGACCCACCAGTACAAAAGGAGGCGGGATGTATTGTGTTGTGTGTACAGAAGCAGTAGCTGCAGAATGTTTGGCCGGCCGGGGTGGCTGAGCGGTTCTAGGCGCAACAGTCTGGAACCGCGCGACCGCTACGGTCGCAGGTTCGAATCCTGCCTCGGGCATGTATGTGTATGATGTCCTTAGGTTAGTTAGGTATAAGTAGTTCTAAGTTATAGGGGGCAACGGCCTTGCCGCAGTGGATACACCGCTTCCCGTGAGGTCACCGAAGTTAAGTGCTGTCGGGCGTGGGCGGCACTTGGATGGGTGACCATACATGCCGCCATCCGCTGTTGCCATTTTTCGGGGTGCACTGAGCCTGGTGATGCCAATTGCGGAGCTACTCGACCGAATAGTAGCGGCTTCGGTCAAGAATACCATCTTACGACCGGGAAAGCGGTGTGCTGACCCCACGCCCCTCCTATCCGCATCCTCCACCGAGGATGACACGGCGGTCGGATGGTGCCGGTAGGCCACTCGTCGCCTGAAGACGGAGTGCTTTTTTTTTTTTTTTTTTTTTAGTTCTAGGGGACTGATGACCTCAGAAGTTAAGTCCCATAGTGCTCAGAGCCATTTTTTTTTGCAGAATGTTTCGGTCAAGAGAGCTCAGTTACTTTGAACGTAGACTAGTCATTGGATGTTACCAGAGTTGCGGACATTTTAACCTTTCTAAAGCTGCTGAAGTCGACTGTTGGTGATGTTACAGTGATGTGGAAACGTGAAAGAACAACCACAGCTCAACCAAGACCGCGACGATCACCTGTAATGACGCACAGGGCACTTCAAACGTTGCGGGGGATGGTTGTAAACGATCGCACGGAATCACCGGAAGCAACCACTCATGAGTTCCAAAGTGCTACCAGTAGCCAGCTAGCACAATCACTGTGCGTAAGGAGTTAAAAAGAATGGTCGAGCAGCTCATAAGCGACACATTCATCTAGTCAGTGCTAAGCGACGCATGAGGCGGTGAAAGAGAGACACCACTCGACAATAGATGACTGGAAACGAATGATTTGGGGTGATGAATCCGCTATACCCTTTCACAGTGTGATGAAAGGGTTTGGGTTAGGCGAATTCCTGTAAGCTTTACCTGCCATCCTGTGCAGTGCCAACACTGAAGTACGGACGAGATGGTATTATACTGGTGGGGGAGGGGGGGGGGATTTTTGTCGTGGTTGCGCTTCATGTAGGATATAAACACAAGAAAAATTGTTCAAATGGCTCAGAGCAGTATCGGACTTAACATATGAGTTAATCAGTCCCCTAGAGCTTAGAACTACTTAAACCTAACTAACCTAAGGACATGACACACATCCATGCCCGAAGCAGGATTCGAACCTGCGACCGTAGCAGACTGAAACGCCTAGAACCGCTCGGCCACACCGGCCAGCGATATAAACACATTTCACAGCATTATGTAATGCATATAGTAGTTTATTTCAGCATGACTACGCACCTCTCATAAAGCAGCATATTAGGGACACTGTTTTGTGACAATGACATCCCTAGGGTGGACTGGCCTGCTCGGAGTTCCGACCTGAACCCAATGGAACACATTTGGGACGAGCTAGAACGTTTACTCATCTACAGACTCCAGCGTTCATCACTACCTTCTCTGGTTGCGGCTCTTGAGAAACAATGGGCTGCCACTCTTCCACAGACATTCGGATATCTCATGGTAAGTGACCGCAGCAGAGTTCACGCCATCGTCGAAACGAACGAAAGACACACCTCATATTGATGTCCCCTAATAGATCTCCACATAGTTTTGATCAGATACTGTATGAGCTTAAGGCTGCCGGCTAAACGTCAGTGTGAAAATTTAAAATATTGTCCATGTGGAGGTTCCCAGCTTTCTCGACCAAAAGCGGTAATAAAATTTCAGTTAAGAACATAGAGAATAAACAATATGTGCAGGTAGGGCAGTTGTGATACTAGTCTGGGACATTGAAACGGAACAACGAAATAAGATTAGAGTTTTCTCCCGTCGACGTCGAGAAGATAAAGAACAAGTTCTGAACGCGGAATGATAGAGAAGAAAATCGGCTGTGTCCTTTGCAAATGGAAGCATTCCGGCATTTGCCTTCAGCGATTTAGGAAGGTCACAGAAAACGTAGATTTGGATGGTTGGACGGGTAGTTGAATCCTCCACCCTTCCTAATGCGAGTCCAGTGTGCTAATCGCTTCATTAGGTCGCTCGGTAATTGACTCAGAGAAGATCGAGGACTGCAGTGTGTTCATTTGGAGTCACCGCGTCATTACACAACAAAAGTAGCAAGATCGCTCAGAGGAAATGTACTGTGGAACACTGAGGAACACCACCCGTATTATTTACAAGATTATTGTTGAGAGTGCGACTGGTGATTGCTTCAGATAAGTGTTCTTAGGTGGTATGGGTTAGTCGTGAGACCTGTCTTAGTCTCTTGTTGCCGTACATCCTATACGTGGACACGTATCGTGAATCGAGGAACGCTCATCATCTTCTCAATCTCTAAAGGTGGAACCTTACATCTTTGTGGAATCCAGTGACACGTTCCGTTAACGCTAGAATTCAGGACATTTTCGACAGAAGCAGACTATCGTTCTCACTGTAGAAGCGTATACCCAGCGAGGGTAATGGGCAACAGTTGCTGTGCCGCCCTCCCCCTTCTAAAAAAAAAAAACTTTATAAATAGAAATATCAGTTTGAAGAAAACTAAAACACGTTATAAATATTTGCTAGTTGCAAGTGCTCCAAGAGCCATTAGTCACGAAATCTCAAAACTACTTCGTCATTCGTGGTGTAATCAACATGGTTTGCCCCTCCCCTCTCCACCTCCCAACCCTAAATTAGATCCAGGACCAGTTGTTCTCATTGCATGTAAACTAAGAATTTCCGTATGTGTCCTATTTCCATACTCATTTGTAACTACCCGTAGATACGAAACGTATAAATAAAATTACATAGACGAATTATTCTTTTAATAAAGCTATGATAATGAGAACGCTTAATTTTGTTAGGGATGCACACTCACGACGTTTAGTGTGTCTAAAGCAGACTACTGGTATGAACTTCTGATATAATTATTTCAGCCATGTAATTTTTTTGTCCATTAGTTTATAGAGCTATTGTTTCTTTGCTTTAAAGGATACTCCTGTTTGGAAAGATTCCTCAGAATGTTACCTTATCTGTAGCTGTTTCGACTAACGTACTCTTTTCTACTATTCAGATTATGTATAGGATACCATACACCTATTTTAGTTCATCGAGCGAGGTGGCCTAGTGATTGACATTGAACCGTCAGTAAAACTGTGCAGGGTCCAAATCCATTTCCGACCAACATGATTTGGGTTATTTCCGGAATGTGCAGATACATTTTTTTCAACACCGCTACAACAAATTCTGTCCTACATCGCAGTTCAGCGGAGACTGTGCTACTTCTCTCCCTTCTCCGAGAGGACCTTTTTATTCCGGTTTCCTCCAGCAGTCACTATTCTTTATTATGACGACTTTCTGTGGTACGTTGTCCTGAAACTGCCAATCCGAACGGGCTTCCTTCCGCTCACTTTTCTTACGTGAGATATATTTCACACAATAACAATTCGGATCTCTTGGCAGAATGTACATACTACCTCCACTATGGCAGGCGGGTACTGCATGTTGTTCCCACTCTGTAGTCTTCAGGTCTACATCTTGGCGTCCAGATGTGTATACTCTGCTGTCACACATACAGAAACCCATATGCTGACATGATGGCCGGCAAACTTGCGTAATCCCTTTATAGCTGACCTGATTGACTGGCTTCTCGCTGATGTAGCTGACTGTAAAGTCGCTGACGTGATTGCCTGGACACTCAAGCTTCTGTCACTCGTTGCGCTGAACTGTTCTTGTGATAACGTTCAATTTCGAGTTTTGACCGTATCTCAGACAATTCTTACCTCACGTCAAACAACATTTGCTCGCTGAGAAGGACAATGAAATTAATACTGGAAATTAAATCAACTGATAAATGCGTTACCATGACCGAATGAAACAAAATAAAATTAACATCTAAGGGTAAACCTGTATTAGATACTCATAACAGTGATCTTAACAGAGAACTTTTTTCCCTTTTCGTACGGTGTGAAACGAAGTTGATACGCACGCGTAATTTGAGATCACTTGTGACTGAGTAGCAACAATACGAAGATGACGGGGTTAAAATCTAAACTGCAACATACTGAGTTCAGCCTAGTCCCCAATAACTTATGGAGCGTTGCGGTCTGAGTATCACTTTCAGAATGTAACAGAATACAAGGGTACTAGTAATAACATTACTGATAACTTCTCATTTGTATAAATGCTATTGAAAGAATCTTGCTAGATTGGTTAACACAGTGTCACCTGTTAAATTTTTGTTTACCTGACTAAATTTTAAATGGGAGTATCTGAGAGTAAGATCTCTGATGAACTCTATAACTGCACCAAATAATTTGGGAGAGTCGAAACACTGGTATATCATTTTCGACATATTGTAGAGCTACTTAATGATTTCATGTCCGACTTCATCTCTAACTGCTTTTGGCAAAAATATAAAATGTCGTGCTTGTTGGCCTAACCTTACTAGGTTCCTACCACCCCGTTTTCCTCTCCATTCCTGTGTCGGTGGCTTATTTCCTGCTGCCCTCTTCGGCTTACGAGCAGGAAGAATCAGGACTTTTTTTCCTCTACCACCAACATATTGTTATATTAAGCAGTAATAACTAATAATTCTGCACATAGAGCTAGCAGTATTAACAGCACAGTACTTTGTTAGACTTGGACCTGGTTAAAAAATGGCTCTGAGCACTGTAGGACTCAACTGCTGAGGTCATCAGTCCCCTAGAACTTAGAACTACTTAAACCTAACTAACCTAAGGACATCACACACATCCATGCCTGAGGCAGGATTCGAACCTGCGACCGTAGTTGTCTCGCGGTTCCAGACTGTAGCGCCTATAACCGCACGGCCACTCCGGCCGGCACTTGGATCTATTAGAACTGGTACAACCTAGTATTCTTTTTAACATTGGCCTTGTGGAAACACATATGAAGTGAGGACAGCGGAAGGGGAGAAGGAGAGGACGGGGTGGGAATACGGTGGCGGAGGCGTACTGTCAAATATGCGATCAGAACCTGTGAAATTTGCTATACACACAAAATATTGTTACAGATGAACATATTATTATATTAATCTATTTAACCTGGCGATATTAGGGCCAACATGTCTTCTCTTACACCTAACCAGGTATTCTACGTATTTTACATTACATATATTACAGTAAGTGATAAGTATCTTGTAAGCTATATCGAATACAGTGTACAGCTTTCAGAAATTAGGAGAGTGCAGGAAAACACAGAACTTACATTCGTTCATGAAAACTATAACAATAAATACACATTACAGGGAGTACAATCAAACTATGATGCCTAGCAGCAATTGACATGAGAGAAAAGATGGAAGAGAGAGAGAGAGAGAGAGAGAGAGAGAGAGAGAGAGAGAGAGAGAGAATGGCAGAGAAAACTCTGAGAAGCAATGAAACATCAGACTTTTGGATAATTAAGCTTTGTAACAAGCAGTTACCCTGTTTGTGTGTAGGAATAACGCCGTAGCTAGTAATGTCTCATGAGTGAGACTTTTTTTTAAAAGTATTAAGTTAAAATAGTGCTTTATTGTTCACTAAATTTGTTTTGCCAGTTTTTACTGTACCTTAGTCTTTTGCAATCACTCCTCCTCCTACACGTCTGTCCCTGTAATAAAAAAAAATAAACCAACTACAAATAAATAGCGTTTTCTACAGTGTATACTGTACTGTCCACGAGTGTAAACGCTCGATAGCATCGTGAACATTATCTCTCCCTCTCTCTCTCTCTCTCTCTCTCTCTGTGTGTGTGTGTGTGTGTGTGTGTGTGTGTGTGTGTGTGTGTGTGTGTGTGTGTGCGCGCGCGCGTTTGTGTGCGTGCGGAGGGTGGGGGAGGGGTGTGAACTTTTATTGTGTGGAAGAAAGAAACTTAGTAACGCCTTTCTGTATAGAGAGATTTGGTCCATGTGAAAGTGAGGTTTTATATTCCTCCTGTCAGGTCATCAGACAAGTTGTGACGTCAACTGAGAAAAATTGCTCATGTAGTAGCTATTTAGTGACTCAGCTCAGAAACACACTGCAGGAGTGGCATCTGTGCGTATGACTTTGTGTTGATGGTAGCAAATGACGTAACGTATCAGCATATGTGACGAACAGGTGAGTGCAAGTGGAGAGAGAGAGAGAGAGAGAGAGAGAGAGAGAGAGAGAGAGGGAGGGGGGATTTTTTTCTTTTGGGAGAAAGGTTGGTTGGAACAGTGTAATGTGGAAAGGATGAAAGGAGAAGAAGAATTGGCAAAGTTAAACCCGTGATTTTTGACGTCATAGATATATCAATTACCTTTCTACGAAAAAAAAAAAAATGTTCAAATGTGTGTGAAATCTTATGGGACTTAACTGCTAAGGTCATCAGTCCCTAAGCTTACACACTACTTAACCTAAATTATCCTAAGGACAAACACACACACCCATGCCCGAGGGAGGACTCGAACCTCCTCTGGGACCAGCCGCACAGCCCATGACTGCAGCGCCGTAGACCGCACGGCTAATCCCGCGCGGCTACCTTTCTACATCACGTCATGCTGTACACTATTGGACAACAGCATGTGTCGTGAGACATTTCCTCAAATGCTCAGTTTATTCATAGTAATATACGCATCGTTTTATGTCGACGAATAGTTTTCTGCTTTTAGGACGTCCGCCAGTAATATGTGTGCTAACAACAAATTAGTTTCTAAGAAAGTGTGGAATACAACGGAGTTTTGTGTCTCTGTTAGGCCTTCTGTTCGTTCCCGGTATCAGCCTTAACACGAAATAAACATTACAGCACTGGCAGAGTTAGGGCATGTCGACAGCAGAAAGCATTCTATAACCTCTAGCAAATCGGGTACGGCGTCGCTTCTCAGAAAGTAGCCATTGACAGCCCAGAAAACAATCTGAACAGAGACTGTCTCAGCACCCACGAAGGATCGAGTGCCAAGCGCTCGCGACCTGGAAAAGGCTGGAGGCTGCGAAATGTAGGTTGCACCTTCGGCTAACTTCGGCTCTCGTCGTCGGGGCTCCGGCGATGCTGTTGCTACAGCGAACGTAGCAGCAGCATACGGCGCCGCAAGATGCAGCACAAGAAATAACTCAAGGCCTCGCCATGTAAAACAAGACGCAAATGAAGGACCGCTCATGGAAATGCCGGCCTCCGCTCCTAGTTGTCTTTCCTCCTCCGCCCTTGCACTCGATGTTCTCACTGGTCCGGCCACCGACCGTATGCACCTCACAGGCAACTGAAGAGGCGCTACAGAATGCTTAGGTAGCATTACGGCTTTATCAGTTGCTTTACAAATGCAGTTAATTTGAAAGTGTCTGCTCACTAAGTGTCAGAAATGATGCTGGCGTTCTGCTTACCGTCGTACAGTGGAAGTGGCCGGTTCGGTTCAGGGCCTTGTCGAGTCTTTGATGTAAACGCCCCGTTATCCGATACGTCGCTTACATTTCTAGAATCGACTTACAAAAATGTACACAACTGAAAAATAACGAAATCCGTCTAAACGAGGCAAATAACAGGGAGTGATGAGATTGCTGGGACATGTGTGCTGGATCATATGATTGCTACATAGCATAATAGTCGAATGCTAGTTCTTTAAAAATATGTTTATAGCAGTCTCATAACCCTTGGATTTATGAAGCGAATGAACGTAACCTCGGTTATTATGCAAACGGGGGAAGAAAAGATTACAATACTTTGCAAAAAATTGCCTTCCGTCCTGTATGTCCTGACATTTTTACGCGATTAAGTAGCTATCCTTCTTTCGCATGGTGGTTTACATGTCATGGTTTCAATCTAAAGCGCATACAATAAAACACTACTACGCAGTAAGGAATGGAGGTCTCTATTTTGTGCACACTTACCACAATTTTTATCCTTCTACTGCATTCTCATGTTTTTTTAAGTAAAATTGTTGTGTTACTCTACTGGAAGAACTGGTAATGGCAGAACCTAGCTTATATACTTTTTAACAGGGTATCTTTTCTTGATGGAATAAAACTTCTTTAATTTATAGCAGTGCAGTCAGAGTACCTGATCACCACGTGGAGACCTGTTCTATTCTCGCTCCAGCCAAAAATTTTTCTTCGGAGAAGAACTGGAGTAATGTACACTTATTCTATTGACGACAGTTGAGGAGTCAACTGAAGAAGTAACGGCCACGATTGGCAAGGCCGAGATAAATGGTCGGACTTTGTTGACCACATGCCCCTCAAAAATGGTTCAAATGGCTCTGAGCACTATGGGACTCAACTTCTGAGGTCATCAGTCCCCTAGAACTTAGAACTACTTAAACTTAACTAACTTAAGGACATCACACACATCCATGTCCGAGGCAGGATTCGAACCTGCGACCGTAGCGATCTCGCGATTCGAGACTGTAGCGCCTAGAACCGCACGGCCACTCCGGCCGACACACGCCCCTCAGTACTGCGTTTAATAATGTGGATTACACAACGGTCTGTCTAGATTACAAGGTTCCCTAGGTCTGATCTCAGAATCGATTTAGTAAATGCTGGTACATGGTGTGTAGTACTGAACGTTTGTCCCTACATCCCCTTAGCAGTACTGGGTCCAACCGATGAATTCATGTTTATGAGACGTCAGGTACTGTTTGACTCGCCTCCGCAGCCGAGATCGCTATCGACGCTCGGCAGTCCTCGTGCTATTCGGGAGGCGTCGCCTGTTTGCCGGCATTGTTTCCCTCATCCACAACACACGCACTATATTACCTCAGTGTAAGCACATCTACACGATAGAGACGCACATGTCACTTCTTAACACATCAAGGCAACTTATAAACTTGTTTTCCTCATAAACATACGAAGTCACGAATTTTACTCAAGAGGTAATGGAACGAGCTATTAATCTTTAATCGGTTTCTTGAAACAGTATTTTTCTCTATTTTTGAAGCATAGCAATATTTTCTCGATTGGTATTCCCCAGTGCACTGCAAATGTATCCCCCAGATAATGGTGTGGTGCCAGAAAAATTTCTCACTGTTCATCTCCACATACGGATATTGAATATTGATTACGGAGGTCTATGGAGATTCGCTCTAAGGAAGAAGAAGGGACAAAAAAAAAAAAAAAAGACGCAGCACGAATGAATTATTAGAATGGGACGGAAATCGGTAGATGTGATGTACATGTACAAGCAAGCAAATGATTACAGTATCAAAAAAATTTGGTGATTTGTTCAAGAGAAACAGCTTTACAAACTGAGCAAGTTAGTAATGCGTTGATCCACCTCTGGCCCTCTTGCAAGCAGTTATTTGGCTTGACATTAAGCGATAGAGTTGTCATCCTGTGGGATATCCTGCCAAATTCTGGCCAATGGTGCGTTAGATCGTCAAAATCGCGAGCTGGTTCGAGGGCTCTGCCCTTAATGCTCTAAACATTCTCAACTGGGGAGAGATCCGGCGACCTTGATGGCGAAGCTAGGGTTTGGCGACCACGAAGACGAGCAGTAGAAACCCTCGCAGTGTGCGAGCGGCCGTTATTTTGCTGAAATGTAAGCCCAGGATGGCTGGCCATGAAGGGCAACAAAACTGGGCTTAGAATTCGTCGACGTACCCCTGTGCTGTAAGGGTGAAGTCCTGCTATGAAATGAAATGGTACCGCAGACCATCACTCCTGCATGTCAGGACGTATGGCGAGCGAGGCTCAGCATGATATCCAACCGCTGTCCGGAGCGTCTCCAGACACCTCTTCTGTGGTCATCAGGGCTCCGTTCGAAGCGGGACTCGTCACTGAAGACATACTCCAGTCAATGAGATTTGAGGCCGAAGCCGTATCTGGAGACGACCCGAATAGTGGTGGGATACCAACCGGACTGTTACCTGCCGCACGGCCCTATGAACAGGAGTGATGGTCTATGGTGATATTTCTTTTCAAAGCAGTGCCCCTTTGGTTGTCATCTGCGGCACCCTTACAACACAGCGGAACGTCTATGATATTCTATGCCCCGTTTTGTTGCCCATCAAGGGAAGCCATCCTGGGCTTGAATGCCGGCCTGTACACGGCGAGAGTTTCTACTGCTTGACTTCGTGCTTGCCAAACCATACATTGGTCAGCAAGCTGCCGCATATCTCCCCAGTTGATTACGCTTGCGGCATTATGGGCAGGGCCCTCCAATCAGCTCAAGATTTTGACGACATAACATGCCAGTTGGATAGAATTTGGCACTATATACCTCAGAAGGACATCCAACAACTGTATCGATCAGTGCCACGCCGAAGAACTGCTTGCTTAAGGGCCAGATGTGGACCAACGCGTTGCTGACTTAGTTTGTGAAGCTCTTTCTGTTGCACAAGTCATCCACTTTTTATGGTAGCGTAATCATTTATTTGTCTCTACCTGTACATCACATCTACCGATTTGCGACCCATTCGACTAATTCCTCCGCGGTGCTTCTTTTTTTTGTGCAATTATTTCGTCAGGCGCTATTCATCAATTTGATCGTGGCATTAGTTCCGAAACGAAGGTATTCTATCCTCTTGTTACAGTACACTACCGTAAGAATCTGCTCGTTATAGGTAGCGTTCCTGTTACTACATTGGTCTTAATACGATGGCATTCATATCGTGGATTCTATAAGGCGTTAGTTGATCATCAGCATACGAAGTAGGCCTATCCAGCATTTCGAAACGTTGCGAGCTGTAGCGAACGACAGCCCGCGGAGGGGTCGCAGAGGCGGTTCAGGAGTCGTTGGCCGAGCCGCAACCGCCGCTGCTACCGCCACGGCCGCCGGTAACCACTTGTTGATGCTGACCGCGAGTTTTAATTTGTCGCTCGGTGGGCTGCACCGATGACGTCACCGCTGAAGGCCGTCGCAGTGGCCACTGCTCTCCGCTTCTCTCACCAAATTTCCCGCGCTTCCCGACGCACAGCGGATAGAGGAGATTCTACGCTGAGCGATAACACCGGCTGATTCTTTA